>NC_089517.1:35993567-36186326 GCF_963924715.1 Thunnus thynnus | reverse complement strand
TAGTACAGTGGGCCAAGAGGTCTGTCTGTAAATGGCAAAGTCAATTTAAAAAAACAAAACATTTTTTATTTAATTTGAATGCAACCCATGTAGGCTAATCAAAAAGTTAAAATGAAGGTTCTGTACGTAGTGCTGGCTGACTTCAGTGACAAGCTAACGTTATGTAAGGCAGGTGCATTTTACAAATAGCCTCACCGTTATCCACCATTTCCATCAATGGTGTCAAATCTACAATGTCTACAGACATAACTTCTCAGATGGTTTGGTTTCATCAGTATCCATTCAGCACAGCTCACTACAAAGGGTACAATGATAGCTTAGCGTGCTGATGGGCTAACAGCGCTCGCAATGGTAGATGAACAGTTTCATTTTAAGAACACTTTCAACACATTATTATGAATTGAGTAGTTAATTTTTTTCTTTTATTTGAATGGTAGTTTGAATTTCCACTAAAAAATGATAGCAAACTGCAACGGATGTTTACAACACACATTTAAATGGTTTTACCGTGTCTTTGTTTTCTCTTCCAAATAAATTTGACTAATCGGTTTGTTTAAAACCTATAACTGATCGAACTAATGGTTGGAGCGACAAAAATAAAACTCAAGTTGTAATAAACCATTCTTAGCGTAATCACAAACAAGCTCTTAACTGTACTGGAAAACACTTTCCAAAACCAACTTTGTGTCAGTTTGACTAATATCACATGATTGTGTGACAGTCATAGGTCTGATCATTATCTACTTCAGTCCCAGCCTCCCCTGCCATGATAGTTGTCAACTGTGCCACAAAATGTCTCATGATTTCATAACCTGGAAGGAAGTGATCTTTTAACATCTTTGTTATTCAGAAAATGAATGAAACTGAACTTAACAGGAACTATGAACTCAAGTTTGAGGAGCGTAGAACATTTCACCCCTCGAACTCTTTCATTTAGTTTTAAGTAAAACATGAGCACACTATTCAGTTGTACATCAACTAATCTATGTTTAAGCAGGCAACCACTGGGTGATTGTGAGTGTGTAGGGGTAAAGAGAAAGGAGACAAGCAGATGTAGGGCTCCATATTGAAAAGTTGCTGGCAGTGGGGGATGGAGACGCGAGGGGAGGGAAAAAAAGGGCAGACAGAGGTACAGGAAGGACTAGGGGAAAAATAAGGAGAAAAGAGACAGCACGACTCAAACACTAACCACATCCAGATGGGGAAGTGAGGGGGAGCGACAGTGGAAAGAAACTGAGAAAAGTGAGGGAGAGGAAAACTTTCACAGAGGAGGGAGGAGGAGGGGGTGGGGTCGCTGAGAAGGAGGAGGAGGGAAAAGGGAGGGCCAGTGAGGAATTTTTTTCCTATACGGACCAGGCCTTTTCTCCTCTCCTCGGGTATGAGACGGAGGCTTTATGTAATGGGTAGGATGCAATCATTGAGCCTGTTTGAGAGAAACTCCCTTAGTAGTTCCTCTCTGAGTCGTGAGGCTTTTTTCACTGAACAACCACAGCTATGCTGCCATGGTGGTCGGCAAAAACAAAGGTCCAAAACACCCACTCCATTCTTCCTGTAACTGTGTTTTAAAGGAATCTTTCACACATTCATTTTGAAACTATAAAAAGCATCTTGCTATCATCCCTTCCCTTTAATTTCTCTTCCCCCTCCTCTTCCTCGGAAGGCTGATGACTCAGGTTGTTGACGCAGACAGGAAGACCAACTGTCGTAATGTGGGCGTCGATGTTGGTTTACAGAGTTGCAGAGAGAGGTGACGGAGCAGCTAACGTCATGTGGGAGCGCAAGCTTTGAACAGAGTCAGATGATAAGCTGTGTGTCCTCTGTTAGTCCTGGTCACAAGTTGCTGGTGATCTGGGCGAGGCGGGGCCGCCCCACTTCAACATGAACACATTTCACACCAGTTTACTATTCTCATGTCCAGGTTACTGACGGTCAGCTCGCCCACTTCCCTCCCTGAACGTCCTGTACTGTATTGTATGTGTGAGTCCATTCAACGAGGCTGTGATTGATTAGACAATGCTCTGTAGAGCTGAAACAATTAGCTGATTAATTGATTAGTTGTTTAGCAAAATATGAATCTGCAACAGTTTTGATAATTGATTAATTAAAGTCAATTTGAAGACCTTTCACCTTGGACTCTGGGAAATTTTGAAACACCTTTTCACTATTTTCTCAAGTTTTGTAGACAATCAGTTAATCAAGAATAATAATAATAATGATAATGATGATGATAATGATTATGATAATAAAAATAAATTAATGGATAATCAAATAACCATTAGTTGCAGCCCTGCAGTTCAGTTTGGAAGAATCAATATTTATTCAGCTTTGGGGATCAGAACAACCAATCCTAAAATAAATGAGGAAAACAAACGTTACTATAAACTAGAGTGTTCGTCAGTGCCTGATCATCATGGCCGCCCACTTTCCACCACACATGGCTCTAAGGAAAACATTTAAGAGCATTTTAAAAATTCAAGACCTCTTCTGTTTGTGCAGCTGGTAATCCAGTCTAACTCAGTAAGCGGGCAATAAGGCAGCTGGTCAGGGAGGTGGTGACCAACAACCTACTGGCCACTCAGGGAGGCTTCAGAGCCTGCTGGCAGATGGACAGCCATCTCTGCAGCACTCTGTTAATCATGTCAAAGGCACATGACAATCTGCCAGGATGTTGCGATTATGCAAAACGGCATAAACATGGCAAAAGGTCACATTTCATGTTTCTGAAACCACCCTGAGATGATGAGTGTGTAACCCACCGGAAAGAAGAAATGTAAATGTATGTTCATTGTGGCTAGGAGAGCACATCAGCACAACACACCTTTCAAATTCACTAATCTTACCCTCAACTAGTTTATAATGTGCTTGTTTGTACTGTATCTAATTTAATACCCACATGATGGGTCCCAAAAGTAATTTAGTTTTCTCATGACTCATCAAACTCTTTAGGCACATATAGAATACCATCCATGATGTATTAGCTCTAATAAAAGTCACCTCTTATCTTAAAGGTATACTATGCAGGATTTGTCGGTTGGTGTTTGTAAACACACAGCATTCAAAGTTGGCCCCTCCTCCCCGGCTCAATGACTGAGCATGAGAGAGAGCATGAGAGAGAGCGTGAGAGAGAGCGTGAGCAGCGGCGGTCGAGCGAGCTAGAGAGTAAATGAAGAGAGGGAGCGGCGCTGTGAGAACAAAGCCGTGGATCAGATAAATAAAACCTTATTTCCTGATTGTTTCATGGCGGTTATATTCTAAAACACACTCATGCCTCCACACATCTCTGCACAACCTTGCGGGAAGGTGCAGCATTACTGGATTTTGTGTGAATGCGGAGCTGCATCTTGTCCACTGTGGCTGCGTGTGGGTAGCTCAGCCCCGCCCACGAGTCGCCCAGACACACAGACCTGCAGCTGTTCATACATCCATGACACAGAGACAGAGAGCAGAGCGGAGCAGAGGAGAGACACGTAGAGAGCGATGTAACCTGGTTGCTATGCTATGAGTCCTGACCTCACACCCTGTCCGCTGGTATTGGCTGGGGGCTACACACCCACTGCCAAAAGGTTGACACCCAGAAGTGTCCTGAACACAGCAAAATAGAGGCAGAGGGCAGCGTCTCTGTAGATACATACACCACCACACACTTCTAGTGGGTCATAAGTGATGATTGAGAAGGATAATTTTTGTATGAGTCTATACATTGTTTTTTTTAAAGGAAAATCCTGCATAGTATACCTTTAACTTATTAAAAATGAATATCCCATTCGTCTTATTCAACAGGGGCCTTATAGACCAAAGAGGATCCACTATTCTATCCATTAATAGTTAATGTTATTGTTTCACTCTTAGTTATTGCAGCACATTAAAGAAATGACACTGTGAAACTGTATTCAATAACAAAGGAAATAATATGCCGATACTGGTTTCAAGTTAGAGGCACATATTTCCTTCTAGTATCTTGCATGAACTTGCTTTAAACTTGGACTCATTGATGAGGTCCCTTCACTGAGGGATATAGTAAAAGTTCAACTCATCTGAACTCAGTTTATTTGTCTTTGACCAAAATTACCTGCCAGGATGTATCATATATCAAAATTTGTTTTGAAATTCAGACCAAATGTCAGATCCTACCTGATACGAGCACTGTACTGTTTTTTATGCTGTGGTTTAGTGTACAAAGTGCTGTGTTGTGTGGAAATAATGAAGATGAGCGCAAATGCCAGTAACACCATCATTTTCCATGTGACGGAGGATAGAGTGTGGCAACAGATGCTTTTTGTTGCCACAAGGCTCTCTTAACGAAAGTTTCAGCAACAGATTTTCCACAACATAGACAGCACAGAGACAGACAGTAAAGATGGTGTAGATAAGATACGTACTGATGTAGAAGGTGCTGGGGGCCTGGGCTCCATCAAATTCAAGTACCAGAAGATTGCTGGTCTGGGGATCATGTCTCAGCCATAGGGCCACGCCCAAGATTACACCTCCTGCAAGCTGCAACACACAACATGACACGCAGTTCCTTCAGTGCATCTCATTTCATTCGGTACATTGCATTGTGCTGGTTACATTTTTAAAAGCAATACTTTTTGTTCACTTTGATATTTATTGGGCACACTCAGTGACCTAAACAGTCCATCACACATGCCTGCAGGACACTATGAGCTGCTTGTGTTTTATATTTGCATGTTTTACTGACACTACAGATAAGGCCTGCTGCCATTTATTGCAAAACAGTCTTCCCTTAGCTGAAGTAAGTTTGTTTTCTTGGCAAAAGTTCGCTGAGAAGACAGATAGCCTTCTCATGTTTGTATGCTGAATATGAAGCTACTGCCAGCAGCCAGCTAACTTAAAACTAATGAACATGCTGTATCTCATTTGTTTCATCCATATGAAGTCTAAAACTGACAAACTGTAGTTTGATGGTGGGTTATGTGCTCCTACAACTATTTCTTGGCCAGGAATAGTTGCCATGCAAACAGCAGAGACTCACGGAAGTTACTGGAAATCAAGAAATTGTGCAGCTCATACCTGTCCAAAAATTTGTTTTTTTACACTTTGTACAGATACAACAAATAAGTTAAATAATTAGTGAGCTTTACAGGTGCCGGTAGGCAAAGTTTGTTACATTTGGACAGAACCAGACTAGTTGTTCTCCCATTTCCAGTCTAAACTAAGTTAGCCAGCTGCTGACTTGATATCTAGAAGACAGACATGAGAGTGGCATCAATCTTCTCATCTAACTCTCAGAAACAAAGTGAATAAATGCATTCTCTGAAATGTTACACACTTTAAGTTTATTTAAGTCAGTCAGGTGTGGTGCAGAAGGGATATTTTGAGTGTACATTTGACGACACAAGCAAGACACGTCTGTGAAACCCTTTGTTTTTTTTCTTACTTCCTCCACTGCCCAATTTCCTGGGGGAAACCCTGCACACACTGCGATGTGTAACTTTGCTACATAAATATATTGTTCTCCAGGTTGGTTTATATTGACATAAGCCTTCCCCAAGCCTTTTTGTTTTGCCCAGGACAAAGAAATCCTAAATATAACCGGAGTTAGCATATACCTCAGCAGGCACACAGGAACAAGCACCAGCACACATACGGCAGCAGTAAAATAAACCACTGACGGACAGAACCAACACCCTTCCCCTCAACATGAGTTTGGATCTAAACGTCTGCATCTTTTAATATATTTGAAAAAATGTCCTTCTTCTTTCCTGTGACAAAAACAGAATATTTAAACTAAACTAGCTTCTGTGAATAGATTTTTACCAAAACAGGCACAGCGCTCTTACTCCCTCCCATCCTCCTCCTCTCTTAGTGATCTCCATTCCACAGCTGAGGACAGCTGCTGCCTAGCAACCAGATCAACACCATTACTGCCAAGAGTGCAGAAATTCAACACAACCACACAACCACATACACACACACACACACACACACAGAATTACTAACTTTAAGTTAACCTCTACCGCCTTACCACGTGAATTACCACTGAGATGAGTCACTGAAATGCAAGAGGGTTAAATAAAACATGTTTATACAGATTCCTGAGAGGCTTTAGTTTACAGTGTTTAGATGATGAATAGAAGGAGAACTCTGTTGAAATTCATCAATTTTAAACTCTGGCTGGGATGTGACCAGGGTCTGAAATTAACACCCCCCAAGCGCCAAATGCGGGTAGATTTTCTGTTTGGCGAGTAAATCTCAGAAGGCTATCCGCCACATTGGTGGGTAAATATTTGTACCGAAATAGTCATGCAGTAAAATATCTGGCATGATGGCTTGGAGGAAAACTCAGGTTTGTCCCTATACAGTGTAGACACGTGTATAATGTGTTTTTTTACACACTTCTAAACAGTGCCACGAAACTGTAGGAGATGGTCTGAGGCGAAGGAGTGCCGACCACAGACTGTCTCGAGCACTCCTAGTTTTGTGGATCTAGTGGATTTTTTCATCTACCAATCCCTTTGGCAGGTGAGGTTCAAACACTGGATGTGATCGAGGCTGGAGCAGCCCAGCTACTGCTGGAGCACAAAGACAGTCCCGGTCCCAGGTTAGCCACAGTTTCAAGGGCAGCATTGCAAAGGGATGTGACTCCCAAACACAACCACCAGTACAGCTATGAGAAAGAAAGTATTTCATCACAAATCCATGAGATGGCTTTTGAGCCATAATTATGGGATCTGGGATGTTAGAGTCAGAGGTGCAGGCAGCTTCTGGAGAGACTACAGATCTTGAACTGTCTCAGAACAATTTTAGAGGAGAATCACTTAAACTCAGATGAAATTCAACAGGAGAAGTTAGAACTGGACTCACATCTCACCCAGAGCAGACAAAAAGGCTCAACTATTGATTGAGTAGTTAAGTAGAGCTAAAACAATTAGACAATAAGTGGATTGACAGAAAAATAATCTGCAACCATTTTGGTAATAGATTTCTTCATTTAAGTATTTTTTTGTTTTTTCTATGACAGTAAACTGAATATCACTGGCATTTTACATATTTATATTACTGATAATGAAAATAATTGTTAGTTGCAGCCATATAATAAAGTAGTATAGACTAATAGCAAGGTTTTTTTTGTAATAAACCTATTTCACAGCAGACACTTTGACATATAATAGTAGAAAAACCTCAGGTCTAAGTAATACATTTAAACTGGCTGCAGTCCTTCTAGTTGTTTCAGTAACAGCATGCTGGTTCGCTGGAATGGCGTACAGGGACATTTAAATGGAACAGACTCATCATTAATACTGTTAGTTATGTTTATGTTGAAATGTCTGCTGTGAGAGAGGAGTATTAACAAGATTAAGTGGGAATCCACATAATAAGCAAGAGCGTAAGTGCGTTCTATTTGTTCAATCCACACTGACAACGACCGCACCTACATTCATCGTCTCTGCCCACAGAAGCAGAAGTCTGTCTGCAGAAGCAGAAGTTCCTGGGAAGCTGAGAGGACAGCAGCCCGACGGAATGCCCCCACCAGACTGACTGACAGCAGAAATTTACTGAACCAAAATAGTTTTCATGTCGGCTACACAGGAAGAAATCAACAGTGTTTGTATTTATTGATTCATTGATTTTATTTCCCACCGTAGCGAGTGAGGAGAATCTGCCTACATTGAAACTGGTAGCTCACAGCCAGACTGAGAGCCTTGATCAATCAATATAGATACAGTTTGAAACACATAAACATTGAAACACATATACAGTGGGATATTTGTGTGATTTAAACAACTGTCTGTGCAGATTACACTTCACTAAATGCAACAGAAATAGACTCAGAGCATAAAAAAAAAAAATCGCACGTGTCTCGGAGTCAGTATGGATTAATGTATTTAATAAAATGGAAGTGAATCTGTTCCATGAAACGAGTGACGAACATCAAAAACGCTTCTGAAAACACCTTCTATGTGAATCGGCCATAAGAGTCTACAGCCGCGCTAGCAGCTCTGTGAAGCTCTACAGCAGCACAGTGGTGCTTTGAGCCAAGTGCTGATGTCATATTGCGAACATGCTCAAAATGACAACACTAACATGCTGATGTCAAAGCAGGAATAACGATTACCATGCTCACCATCTTAGTCTGGCATGTTAGCATGCGCATATTTGCTTACTTAGCACAAAATACAGTACAGCTGAGGCTGATGGGGAAGTCAACATATTTGCAGGTATTGGACAAAGTATTGGACAAATTGAAATCTTGACCAGATGACATCGCTAGCTGAAAAGTCAGAAATCAATGTTATTACAGTTCATCTTGAGGGTGAGATGAACATCTGTACCAAATTTCAGGGCAATCCATCCAATATTTGTTGAGATATTTCACTCAAAACCTCAAATGTCAACCTCATGGTGGCGCTAAAGGAAAAGTGAGGGGATCACCAAGGTCAGTAGGATTCATCTTCTGGGGACCATTGAATATTTGTTGACATATTTCAATATGGACCAAAGTGGCAGACCTTCAGACCGACTGACCAACATTGCCACAACCAAAGCCATGCCACTAGCATTGGGATGTCACATTTCTACGTAAATGAGTTCATCTTGTTTTAAATTACATGTCCACACAGGCGTTTTCACTTGTTTTTCTTAATTAGACCTCCACAGGAATGTGTTGGTGTGTACAAACTGTGCTCCTTGACATCTCCCTAACCTCCCTGTTACTTCTGCTGCACTTATTACACCTATATCATTCTTTTTAGTAGATAAAGTTTGGTGGCTCAGTAGCCTTTCAACATACGTCAACAAGCTTGACTTTATTGTTGTCGTTGGCTGGGTATATCCACTGTCCAAATTCTGTTTTTCCAACACAAAATGTTCTGCTCACTGGATGTAGGCTATTATAAGTATTGGACACCAATACTTTCATGAGGACGCCCTGAGTGATAAAATGCCAACTGTTGAATCAAGTACAACTTAACTGACTTGACTCTGTGTTGTAGACCTTATCGCTCTATTGAAGGCTGTTGAAACATATTTTCTCCATCAGCGTCTTGCTATGAACAATGGGTTTCAACATGACCACAGTTTCTTGCCAAAGTTAGAGCAGTTTGGGTTCTTTCACAAGACAGATATCCATCTGTGCCCTTGCTGTTGTTTGTTGTTTGAAGGGAAAAAGGACTCAGACGCGAAAAACGTGATGTCAGGTACTCATGTGCCCCAGTCAGGGACAATCACTGTTGATTGTTAAGTGTTCAATATGTAGTTATAGAGAAATACTTAAGATTTGAAATCAGGTTTTCAAGATTGTTTTTCGAGATTGTTTCAGCTCCAACTGAAATACTTTTTTCATTGGGAACTAGGAAATACTGGGATGTTAAAATGACCACAATATGAACAGCATTTTCCTTGGGACACGTCCTACTCATCACAAGATTTATTGTATGTACGCTACTTTTTTCATTCTGTTGTTGGAATTTTTACACTCAAATCAAATGTCAGACTGTTCAAATCTTACATATGCATGTATTTTATTAGAATAAAATGTCCTCTTTTTATTAGATCAAGACTTAGAGACAGGAGGACATACTACAATCACAGAGTTATACTGGAAGCTAGATTGGTAGCTCATAGGTTAACATTAGTATAACGGCAGATAGGCCCCATTTTCAGTGACTGATAACATTTTTGGCCTTGTATGTCGAAGACACAAGCAAACCATCTGTTGCTCATTCAGCCACTGCATTCGGTGTCACACATTCCACACAAAGAAAACTGTGTAAACACACGGGTCAGCATCATCATGTTTACTGCCGCCTGCTGTCACCAAAGAGAGGCGGCTGACAGTGTGGGCTTATCTTGCTCCTTCTGAGCAAAACCTAAGATTCATTATAATATCAAGCCAGTTCTAATGTGTTGTAAGACAGGAAAAAACACAGATCAACAGCTCCGACTCAGTTCTCACACTTAATGCCTCTTAAGATGGAAGCGCGACTTATAGATGAGGGTGAAACTCTGAAATTGTCTCAAACATCATCAAGTGTAAGATAAGCACAGCCAAAGTGTCCCCGCCAGCCCTCCCTCTAGGGTCTATTTCTGCCCGTTGCCCAGAGTGCAGGGGGTTGTAAAATGCTAGGCATGCTGGAGGACGGGTGTGGGGGATGGGGTGTGGTCTGCAGTTCCCATAAGACTCCTAAACCACCACAGAGAGGCTTGCCTCCCACCCCCCACTCCCTCTGTAACCTCTTAACCCTCTCAGTGTCCGGTGTGATTTATGGAAACAGGAGGTCTCATTTTTTTTTAAAGAGCCGGCCTCCACAGCCGGCTGCTGAACGACCGCACATCGCAGTCAAAGCGTCTCTTCAAATGGACTGAACTTGTCAGCCCTGACAGATCCATTCACAAAGCTCTTTAGAGCAGCCAATAAAACTAAAAGGGCTAAAGTGGGCTATGTGTTAAAAAGAGAGGAGGAGCCACAGAGATGCTGTAATGCACTTTAAGTACTTGTAATGCATCATATTATAGTCACTTTTCAGGAGTGTTACCAACACTGCATATCAGGAACTGTTTCATACTTGATCTCAGCGTCATACATCCTGCTGCATCCTGTTTCCCTATCGTTGTTTTTCCATCATTACAATTGATTGCGTTCAAAAATGTTTTAACGCCTTACACCAGAGCTGTCAAAAATGTGTACACTACATGTGGCCAAAAGAATTTCCTACAATGGAATCCAAATTAAGATATGTCTTTAAAACACAATAAGATATATTCCATATTTACAAATCTCCTTGGTGTCTCAACACAGCTGGCTAACAAGAAGAAAATCTTCAAAAAAAAATGTGATGTTCGTCCCAATAAAAATAACCTGTATCCTCAATTCTCTGATGTAACTTTTTACAAATGGAACTGGAAACAGAACTGCAAAAACACATAAAAATGATCAAAAGGATAGATTTGAATTTATTTTTCTGGCAAAACTGTTGTCACTACGTCCATCATTTTGTATCCCAAAGTTCTTAATGCAATAAATCAAGAGTTATGTGTAACTACAGTTATGTGAATATGGAGGACTACCAGAGATGATTTGTAATATCTGGATGAAGTACAACACCATGATGACAGAAACTAGGGAAGTATGTCCAAAATAAACTAAATGGAAACATCTTAGTTTAGCCTATTAGCATGCTAACATTTCCTAATTCGCACAAAGTACAGCCAATGCTGACGCAATGTCATTAGTGTTGCTGTTATCTGGTCATAAACCTAGTAAGTACTGGGCAAACAAGGGAAACAGAGGAAAGGTCAATGGACTATCAAAGTCATCATGATTCCTGTGGGCACCATGGACATGTGTACTAAATGTTGTGGCAATCCATCCAATAGTTTTGAGAAAGTTCAGTCTGAACAAAAGTGGAGGACCAACCAACCACTTACAGATTCCTGTAAAACTGATCAGTGCTACACTAAATCCATTCTGTTGGAAGCTCGTAACCCTAAAGGTAATCAATTCTAACCAGCAAAAAGAGTAGATCCATATGTTCATTGTGTTTTAAGTAGTGAGAGATTTGGGGATTCTAGGAACAAAACATTGCCTTATGGCAGATTAATTGGTCTCTGCTTCCCAAACTGGTTACAATTGCAGACAAAGGTATTTTATTACAAAGGAAACCCATAAATGTGGTATAATTACATTTCAATGTAGAGATAAATCCTTTGTTTATTTGGCTGCATGCTATTTGGTGATATAACTGAGTTTGATTTCTATTTAGCCTGAAGAAGAAACACTGATTTCATGTGAATACCTACTTTCTTTGCATGAACTAAAAAAAGATACAGTTGGATCCCAGAGATACCCATCATGGCTGGTAGTGAAGACAAAGTGGTTTTTTGTCTTTATTAGGGATCAATAGTTAATTTCACTTCTGCTACTTTGTGTCTTGGTGGCACTTATGAGAATGGCAGTTTTATTAAGATGATATTAAAGTTTGAACGAGTAATTGAATAGACGCACTTGCTTATTGAGTCGCCTTCTGGAAGTAAGTTAATGTAACTCTTTGAAGTTCAGAAAGAAAAAGGCCCCTGTTCGTTCCACAGTGAGATTTACTGCCTGTTATCTATGTTAGATAAAGCTGGTACCACAGTTTTATTATTAACTCTCCGGTCCCTGAACAGTCAGACTGAGGAAAACTGCAGCAACTGGAATAAAGAGCCTATTGCTCTCTTTTCAACACTATCACTTTAGTTGTCATTCATCATTGATAACGGCAATCAGGGGCAAATGGTCATCAGGGGTAACAGCATTTCCTGTTGGGCCAGCTGTGAGTTTACCAACATCAATATCAAAACTAAAAAAATCTGTACCTTATAGTTCCTGCAAAAGGTTTAAAATGACCATTAACTAGGCTGACCATGACAATCTTTCAAAATTGTTCAAATGATTAATATTATAACCTACAATACTGAGCATTGTTTTGAACACCATCTAAAACCCATTTTCTATTGATTTATTGTAGTAATTACATTTTTATGTGGCACGTCTCATACAAATTAATACAAAACAATGTGGTTTAAAAGTATTTTCTTAAATCAGAAAAGAAAAGCAAAAGTGGGAACATAAAAAAATAATTAAAAAAGAGACATTTAATAATAAGTCAATAATAATTACTGGACATGATGAAACAAGAGAAAAAAAATCAAAGTTGAACCAATTATTCAAGTAGTCGATTGACAGACAATGAATCAGCAATAATTTTTCATAATTATTTGTTACAGCTGTATATCTTTTGGTTTTGGAAAGAAACACCAATGCAAATGTCTCAATAACGAACCACAATACAATGAGTTCAAATTACATGGAACAAATATTGAAAGCTAACACCTACAAACTCTCAGCACTGGATCGCTTATTTGCTGATAAAGCTACGTATTATAACATCTTCCAATGTCTCAAGACTCTATCTGCAAAGAATCAGGAGCAGAAAGCAGGTCTGTATCAGAGTGATACTGTTTATCTGCAATCAACACTTTTGCTTTCATTCAAAAGCTCGTATGGAAGATGGCCATTTAAAATGAATACAAATGATGATCATGGCCAAACAAAGTCAATACAGTTGGCCTCTATGATCTCTATCTATTAATTATTCCGTTATTGCAGTAGCCTCAGGAGTGACGTCAGTAACCGGCCACAGCCCCGACAGCTCTGAGATGCTTTCTACTGGTGGATACTTAAGAGAAGCAGAAACAAAACATCTCTGAGCAGAGCACTCTCTCACTGAGTGAAACTCACTGTTAAGACAGATTTCTCATTTCTACTCATCAGTTTTGATTTGTCATTTTGTGAGTTAAGTCCTCCAGTAATCATACTGAATAAAAGTGGTGAATCTACAAGGTGTGATTAGCAGGGACTTCTCCAATTACTTTTTGACTCTCATAGGGTATAACTGCTGAATAAAACAAAAAAAAAACCTAAGGAAAAAACGTACGAAAGTAAATGAAAATCAGTGAAGGAGCAGTTTGAGTGCAAACTTCGCAGCGGCTCTTACACAAGGAGTAAAAAAACTAAACACCCAGAAATGTTTCCATGATCCATCACCCAACACAAGGCCTTGACTCACCAAATGGAAACCACCACACACACACACACACACACACACACACACACACACACACACACACACACACACACGTTGGGTGGAGGATGTAATCCAAACAAAGCCAGTCTCCTGCCGCCCAACATCTAACGGTGGAGCATCACAAGCTGAGCAGAAATGTGTCGACATGCTTCTTCAGCTGCTGAAAGTAAACTCAAATTTGATTGTAAAGTATTGAACTTTCAGCTTTATATTACAGCAAATCACAACTATTGGTTGAGATGATCTTCATGCGGTCTTCATATGGTCTACATGTGGTCTACATGTGGTTACAGACCCCTTTTTCTCCGTTTCATTGAATTCTTCCTCTCACTTTAAGATCTGAGGTGACTACTGAGCCATGTTGTGTTTTGTCTCGTATAAACTACATATAGGCTGATGAACCAGCCCGTGGGTGTGTGTTGTAGTTACGTAAATTAACCACACATGTCATTTTGTATCAATTCATTTGATTATCCTAATTTCACCGCAATCCACCCTGGAGGTAGAAAACTGTCACACGGGTATTGTAGAGGTATAAAGGCGCTAAATGTGAGATGTGACGTACATGTTGTTGGTTTCATTCATGATAGACCAGCAGCCGAAACAAACCAGATCCGTTAAAGACAGAGAGGAGGCGGCGCTGCGCCACACACACACACACACACACATAAACACACTCACAATGAGGTGAAAAGCGAGGCTGCTTACCCAGAAGATGAAGTTGAAGAAGAAGAGCATGTACTTGATGCATTTGGTGCAGCCTTCGACCCCCATGGCGGTCCGTCAGACAGAGAGATGTGGCGCAGAGTTAACGGGAGCGTGCGACTAGCTGGAGCTCAACTGAGGATCTGGATTTCAGTTCGGAGACAGAGGCAACACCCAGCTCCTCCCTCCCGCCCTCACTGCAAAACAGAGCATCCCCCGTTATAATCCAGCCCGACAACACAACACTTCCCGTCTCAGCCTTCAGAATAAAACCCATATTTGAAGGACGAGTTCACTGTTTTTCAAGTCTGTTTTTACAGTCAGGAGCACAAATGAACATTGAAACATGTTTTTCTAGCTGTTATCATTCCTCCTGTTCATATTGACCGTTAGAAGATCCCTTCATAATGCACTTATAATGTAAGTGTTGGGGAATCCACAGTCCTCCATTTGAGCAAAAATGTATTTAAACGTTTATCTGAAGCTAATATGAAGCTTCAGACGTCGAAATAAGTCAAATCAAGTAGCTATATTTCAATGTTAGTCTTTTTAGTGCCAAAGTCCCTCTTTTTGTTACTATACTTCCACCACATTTGATGCTAAAAAGACTGTAAATGTGGCAGATATCCACTTGATATGACTAACTCAGACTGCTGAAGCCTCATATAAGCTCCACATCAACTTTTAAATGCATTTTTGCACAAAATGACTGTGTGGACACACTGTGGATTTTGGCCTCCATCACTTATATTGAAAGCACATTTGAAGGGGATCTTTTGATGGCCAGTATGAACAGGAGGAATGATTACAGCGAGGAAAACCTCTTTCACAGTTCATATGGACACCTGACTGTTGTTTTAAGACACACTTGATAAATTGTGAATCTGTCCTTTAACAACGTGCTTCAACATTTTTGCCCTGATTAGGTATCTGTGCTTCAGTTCAGCTGCTGTTCTGTCTCTCTGTAAATTGTTTTTCTCAAAACATTTTAGCTCAGCAAATCTCTCAGTGTGAGGTGGAGTTGCATGGAGCCGTTCCAGCCAAAATAATTGAACTGAAGCAACAAATAAAAGCAATAACTTGGCAGCAGAATAAGCTGGAAACTCAACAATGACACAGTATCATCTTGTAATGTTGTTGTAGTGAACATGTTAGCAAACAGCTGCCTTTTACATATACAGCAGACACATCATTCATTTGGAGTTGTGATTCTGTCCATCTGAAAAATGTAAGTATATTCACTCTCCTTTTAGCTCTGGTTTGGTCTCCACAAATTGTGTAAAATATCTGGTTTAGCTGCTAAATGTTCCACTACATTCAGCAGTGAGTCACTAACTTTGTCTGTCATTTGGTTCTGGGCAGTTTGTTTGCGGTAGACTTATGAATTTTATTTGCTCTGAACAGCTGCTGCTGTTTGAAAAAGGTTTGATGAGATGCAGTGAGACTGAACCAGATGAGTAAAGTTGAGGTTGTAAAACCAAAACAAGGAGCTGGAAGACACTAAAAAGGGAAGTACAGAGCGATGCAAAACCTTTCATTTCGCTCATTTTTATATACATTAATATATCCGTTAAGCTTTATAGAAAAAAATGTAATGATAAAAATAAACAATATGATTTTAAAATTGTAATTTTAATAGGGTAAGTCAAATAATAAGACAGTATTTCAACAAATTTTGATGGTAATATTTTGTGTCATTTATCTGCCTATTTGAATATTATTTATATCAAGATTAACATACTTTTTATTATATATTATATATTATATTTTACATGAAACTAAAATTATAATATGCATTATACATACAATACATTCAATTAAATTGTTGTTGTTGTTGTGTTAATACTTCATTAAAATGGATTAATAACTGTCTTTCTGTTGTGTGTTTTCAGTAATGTATCAAACTTGCTCCCCAAAATCACAAAGTACATCCTGAAATTATTTTCAAGCTCCAGTATTAACTTGTGAAATTCTAATTAGTGACATAGTAACATAGTAATTAGTTACTATATATAACTAATTATTATATTACTATATCACTAATTACTGCTTGAAGGCAGTATTGAGTAGAGCGAATGTTCACAAGGAATTTTAAAACATGAGTCACACTCATGTGTAAGGTGAGTAATAATGAGTTTTTCACTCCAACAGGATGACAGATGAAATAAAATGCGCACAAACAATTTGTACTTGGTGTGGTAAGCCTTTTAAATTCTTACAATTATAGCAATGTATTACTTATGATATACTATATGATCGTTTTTACATACAAAGTAATAATTATGAGCTACATTAACATTTTGAGAGGCTGAGTCATAAATCTGACCCACCTGTCTGGCAATGGAGTGCAACCTGTTCAGTGTTTCCTACAAACTTAGCCAGAAAATATCAATGTACTATATATGGGTTGTTGTTTTTTTTCTTATATTTTACAATAAACACCTACAGATTCCTATAAATAAATCTGGTCTCTAAGGATTGGTTTCAACATTGGCCTATAATTTATGGTGGATATTTGTGGATTTCTTTAAAAACAACCACATTAGCTAGAGTTTCATGCCTTATTTGTCTTGTATTATGGACGGTGACATATAATGTAGGGATATCTTTTAATTTTTATTTTCCCACAATGCCACATTATGGGATTTGATTTTGAAGGACAAATGCTCATGTTTCAGAAGTATCTCTAGCTAAGTGTGAAATCTTGACAGAGCTGCTTAGACTAGCCTCAGCTTTCTGTTTCTGTCTGTTTTCTTTTCATTTTGCCAGATTAACATGATAATGAACAGTTAAATGACCATTGAATTACAGCGAGTATGAGGGAGGCTACAGGAATGATATGATTTATATATTGGTTTTAGAGATTTAATTGATAAGTGGGATTAGTTATGTCAATAAACTGGCTTCAGTCAGCTGGCTCATGTCTTTCTTTTTTAAGATTTGGCCTGAAAGTATATTTTCAGAGAAATTTATTTTCTCCTTTTTCAAATGATTTAAGGTGCAAGGTCAAGCAGGTCTTAAATCTGTGGGATCAATCAGGGCAGAAAGTTGGCCCCAGACAGTAATTTGCTATTAACAGAGACCCTCATTGGCTGGGAACAGAACTTCACTTCACTTTCACTTTTACTTTTCACATTCATTTTTACTTTCTATACTATTTCAGGCTTTGATTCTACTCTCAGAATAGTTTCAGAGCTACTCATTTGGTCAAAGTTCCATGTTTTTTATTTATCTGGGGAAGTTCCACTGTGAGGAAGTCACCCTTATAACGCTCTGATCACATAGTTACACTGGGGCAACTGGAAGGGCAAGGCAGTGATGATGAGAGGGAAGCCCCCAATCCTGATTTACTTTGCAAGCCGAGGACCTTCTGGTCACAAGATCACTTCTCTAACTTTGGGCCACCACTGCCCTTATTTCAGTTTACATTTCAATCATTTTAATTAATGACCTTGAAGGAATTTCTGTAACCTACAAGTAAAATCTGATTAGACATACTGTACATTTACATTAAGTTTGTTGGAACAGTTGAGAAATTAAATTTTTGATTTAAGTTTCTTTGGACAGATTCAACATGACCTGCCAGTATCATCGCAGTTAAAGACATTAAAGTATCAACTGGTGAGTGATCAAGGTAAAATGTATGTGGTCAACCCTTGTTAAAAAACACTGTACCCAGCTGCTTGAGAAAATTGTTATTATCGTTATTTTCATGTTTTTTTATTTTCATTTTATTGACAGTCGAAAGTCTACAGACATGCTATAATCGAACAGATATGCTATAATCGACTCTGTGCTGATACATAGAGGTTGGGACTTTATTAGATTATTGGCTATGAATTAAAAGTCTTAGTCTCAGAAGTCTTACAAAAAGAGCTTTTACCTCTTTCTAGCTTTTTTACAACCATAACACAAGCCTAAGCAGCAAATGGAACTGGTTCAATTGTCATGTGACCTTAATATAGAAGTCTGGTCACCTAGGCTTTATTTCCACCTGGTGTTTACATGTGATCTGTATCTGGATACATTATCTGGATAATGGCATCTGATCCACGGGCCGTTGCATTTATACTTGGTATTAGTGTTTTCGTTGTTTTCATTCTCAGATCTCGATTCATTGTGATCAGATCTCAATATGCAGATAGTTAGGTGGACAAAAAACTTGGTGCGTCTTAGGTCAAGTGACACAATGTCATGGATGGGTGTCATTCATTTTATTCAAGGGAATAAAGCTAATAGCTAATAGCTAATAGCTAGCTATTTCTACTACTTGTAGCATTTATTGGGCTTGCTTAAGCTGGCAGGAGGAGGCAGAGTGACCTTTCAACTTGCTGGGTTAGGTTTTCTTAAGAGTTTGGCCACACTGTACAGATTGCATTTACATCTGGTGTCAAGCGTCAGATATGAATGCCCCCCTGATCTTTCTCTGGCTGTCCACTGACTGCCGATCAATGATTTTTACCCCTTCCCAATCAATGCTGTGACCATCAGCTGTTCACAGGCAGCTGATGTCTGTTTCCAGGATCCCTGCTGTTTCACCGATGTAGTGTTCCCCCTAGCTGTCACATGTGATGTCATACACCATACCAGTTACATACCAGTTTTCCTCTCCAGGGGGATCCTAAAGTGTTGAATGGTTATTCCAATCACATATGTAAGGGAGCCTCACTGGTTGATTTAGCAGTGTCCTTAATGGTCTTAAGCCAGGGTATGTTTCTCATCATTCACTCCTTGTATCTGTTGGCCCTGAGTGTCACTCAGACATGCTGCACCTCCCTCTCTCTATCTAGTTTTTGACTCAACCCTTAATAAATAATAATAAAGGATGTGTTTCTGAACCTTAACATTGACTGTAGGTTATTAAGTCATTATTATTTAAAGTTATAGACAAATACTTAAGATTTGAAACCAAGTTTCAGAAGATTTAATATTTTTTCACCATAATTGTATTCCTGACAATGTGGGGAAGACATTGAAAAACAAAACAGTTAAATAAAGAAATGTGGAAAAAAAGTAAAACACAGTTTTTCATGGTTAGTCAAACTTTTCTTTGTGGGGGCAGGGCTGGGCTGAGGGAATTTGGACTCATGCCCGTAGTATTTCTAAAATCCTGGCAATGGCCTTGGCTTAAGCAACCGTAATCAGGGTGACTGTGAGCAGTTGCACATGTTCGGACTGCACATAAATACAGACTATCTGAATGAACCATTTGATGATCTAAATTACAATATATTGTGTGTAGTGTGTAACAGTTCCTTGAGAATTAATTTACCTTTAGTGTTGTGTTTTTCTGCATTTGTTACTTGAAATTTAGTGGGAGCTGTTTTGTTTAACTGTAATTTTGATAACTGTCTTGAAACAAACATTTTTGTGTATAATGGCAGTTATAACATAAAACTCTCCAGAGAAACAAAAAAAAAGTGGTAAGACCTCTGGACCAGTGTGATATTGATGGTTCATAGGTTTGGTTATGAAAGAAGTAACTTGTCTGCTATTGTACTTCTGGTATTGTACTTTATCTATTATTACAGTTCCCCACTGGGTCTGTGAGTTGAGATACACACCTACAAAGTAACCACAAGAGGGTGGTACTCAGCTGTAATGCACACAGTTGCAGGCCTCCTGAAGGTTGCTGCACACAGGATGGAGAGCAGTCAGTGGAGTAGACACAATGTCTTCAACAGCCATGCAATCTGGTGCAATTTCATTCCACAGAAATGCAGTAAATACTACCTTTGTGAAGCTATGAAGTAAATAATGTTCAAATGTATTTAGAGTATTGGAGAGTGAAATGTTGTTGCACTTTAAATTGTAAGTTGTACTTTATATTTTGTCCACTTGTTCCTTTGTGCAAGGTGAGTGTTGAATTATATGTCTATTTCACTGATTCTTTAAAGGATAAGGCTGGTATTATTCTATATTTTTCTTATTTTCTTTCCTGTGAAAAGACCAACACAAACAATATCTCAAAATATCTCTCAATACCCTCTGAAATTCCTATCCTGTGTGACACACATTCTTGTTAGTATATGAAAAAACAAGGACGGCCAGAAACCAGACTATCATGGGGCATTAAAACTATCCATTTAATAAAAAATAAGAACGTAAACATCAAAATTTTACCAATAATGAACATTCATTCATCAGAGCCAATTAAGGTTACAAGCTACAGACAGTCAATGTTACAGTGTCAATTTAATCAGGGATGTCCCGAGTCACTCAGGGACAATCAAAGCATTTTTATTGGATTGGTATCTACTATATAAAGCCTGTTCCATATCCAATTAACAAAGGGATTGTAATCCATTGCTGTCTGGGTATGCCAGCTGTCAGCAACATCTCATAGTGTACAAACAAACAGCCGTCATAGGATCCATCATCACAGTGTAAATTGGTAGCATCAGAGAGTAGCCTTCACATTAACAAAGCAACAAAGTATGGACTTTATTACTTTTTAAAACTTTGACTTGATTATACATTTATTAAAATACTATCACATAAAGTAAGATAAATTAAAACACTGTGAGTTACCCATTTAGGCAAGATCACCCACATTATTACACCACATGTCATATACTTTTATAGTCATATATGACAACAGAAATCAATCACACAACTACGCACTTTCACATTACTTGTTGCATTTATTACCGTTTACAGCCAACAGTAAAGCCAAGTTCAAAACATTTGTCTGGTGCTTGTGGACGTCCCCACACAAATGTCAATAGATAGATTAGAATAATGAACGATTCAGGAAATCACTGCTGCCATTTGTTATTTGTCATTATTCATTATTTTGCGCCTCTATTACAGTGACAAGAACCTTCAAAGCTGCTACTGGTTGCAAATGGCTTTTGAACTTCAAAGCCCAACACAGCTATGGTCCACCAACACAGGTGTTATCACTTATTTTGTCTGATTAGACCTCTTCTCACAACTAGGTGGGTGTGTACATCTCCCTCACCCTTCTGTTAGTTTCGTTGTATTTCCAGTCCGGTTGAATCGGACTCTGGTTTCTTTTTCTTGGTAAAATTTGTTTGGACAGATCTGAACACAGCAGTCATACTCAGGAAGTGGTCTTGGTCTGGTCACAAACGAATTCTGGAGCAGTTTGTGGTGGGAACATGATCCGACCTCGATCCAACTCAACTACAAGGCGTACTCTGCAAATTGGAGCTAAGTGGCTACTGTAGCCAAGTGGGCTTTGCACGGTCGGATGAGAATGACTGAAATTAACAGCTGCTAGCAGCTGCCCAGAGATATATTGAGGTCCAACCTGGACTAGCAATGAAGTAACACCCCATGAATGTTTAGAAACGCCCTGAGAGTCCAAAATGGAGGACACTATAATTTTTTTGTGTGTCTTACCCTTCTCTACTGAATTAGAAGTAACACCAATAGAGCTTTCCTCTTCTTATTCATTTTGCCACCAGTGAAACTAGTCACAAAAGTTTCCACTTTATAATTCACTTAGTACAGAGCTAATTAGCTTTCAGACATATTAACTTCCATTTTCTATGCTACTTCTATCATTGGCCTAAGCTTAGGCTAACTGCATGTTGCAACTATACTATGTCTTAAGATATAATATCGGATCTCTCAGATGAGAACTTGGGGCAAACTGGATCAGAATGTATACGGAATTAAAATGTATAACCCATAATATCATTTTAACCCTATTCAAGATTATCAAATCACAACAGGTTAGGCTAACCACCATCTTAATACAGGTTAGTATCCTAGTTTGCCCAAAGTTTTCCCTCATTGCCCCATTCTCACCAAACCCCATCCAACCTCACATATTCCAGCCCATTTATACCCAGTCCATCCAACCCAATAAACCCAACTCCAAACTTTACCAACTCCAGCTAACCTCTTTTCACCCTAATAAACCGGGTACTTGCTGCCGTGTAATTCTCCTGAAACCCTTTCTGAACCCCACTGAATCCGATGCACTCCTCCCAGCCTGATCCTCCTTCAGCTAACCCAAGGCTCGCCTCAGGCTCTCAGATTTATGTTGAGTCGGTTCAGGGCGTCCTCTACAATGTCCAACTCATGCCGGATGTCCTTCACCATGCTGTTGATGCTGTTGGTGTCCCTCAGGACGTCCACACTCTGGGTGTAGGGGTTGTAGCATACTGTGAATGGGCGACGGATGGTCTTGGCAAACTCCCTGTACACACAAAGCCATTCAACCAAACTTATAGTAATCTCAAGTAGAAAATTGACATTCCATGATCTATCATTACATTAAATCCTCCCCGACAAAGGAAGGACTTTGATATACTCAAAAGTTTAATTAACTCAAATATATTAACATAAACAAAACTGTGAGGTATCTCCTCGGGCAAAACTTTATTACAGCTAAGCTAAGGTCCACATCTAGAGGCATTGGAAAGGTAACTGCTAGAACATGGAGACTAAAATCAAATGTTGCCAACTTTTGTTGAAATACAGTAGGTACAGCGGTTTTTAAAGAAATTATGGGAAATATGCTTGTTTGCCTTCTTTTTGAGAGTGAGATGAGAAGACTGACTCTCAGACACATGGGTGGTATCAATTTTCTCATCCAACTCTCATAAATAAGTAAGTTTGCATATTACTCAAAATGTTGTGGGCATTATGAAACATCTGATAATGTCACAACAGAGCCTTTTTAATGACAATTGGTTAGATTATCAGCTAATTACAACAGAGGTGATATAAAAATAGTTACAGAATCGATTTCAGCTCCCTTCAGCTACAAAGGGACATTGTGCATTTGCAGAGCAGAATTCTACTCACCTCATCTGGTTCTTGGCTTCCTCAAAACTCTCTGAAACAAAGTAAACTTCTTGGAATGTAGTAATCATGCATTCCTGTTTACAGGTCAGCATGGGGTCAAATGGAAGGGTATGAGCCTTGTCAGACAAAGCATGCTAATAGAAGAAAGAGAAATATTGTGGTCAGATTTTACATTTTAGTCACAACATACAGACATATTTACATACTGGGAGAATGTCCTTCCTAACCAGGTTGGTCAAGTAACATAGGTTTGGCCAACTGCATAAATGTTATAACAGGGTTACAATTAGCTTAAACACAGAATATAAGAATAAATGGTAACAGAAGCTAACTAAGACTTTCCACTTGACATAGATTGCTGTAGATGGTTGATGTTGTATGAATGTGATTGGTTATGACCGGTCTTTATTAATATAATTAATCACTTAAATCATGATCATTAATCAGAAAAAATCTTATGTCACAACTTTTTCCATATTTACAATCAATCACTTTGTGTGACCAAGGCAACTAAAATTATGAAAAGAAAATGTTTCTTGATCCAGGAGTTATGATCCAAAATGTCAAGTGTTTTGTTAATGGCCATGTTTACACACAATGGTCATACTATTGGATCTGGATCTGCACAAAAAAGTAAACATTTCTCACTTGGCCTACAGCCTTACTATTCACCAAACTTCATTTACTTATCCTATTGTATTGAATCTTTTAGATGCCTTGATAGAGAACAATCAAACAAACAAACAGCAATGAAAACCTTTATGGAGGTAAAAAAAAAAAAAAAAAGAGGCTGAGCAGAAGAGGGTTCATCATTTCATGGCAACAGGAACATTCATGTGGATCAAAGCATCCGGTACATAAGTTAACCTAATTAAGACAACCTGAGTATAACTAACAGGTAGTTTCTTTGGTATGGAAATACACAGTATAAGCAATAAGTGCAACAGATTAGCTTGTATTACCTTGAGTTCACTGATGGAGGAGAGGAGTCCAGCTCCATAGGCCCTCAGCCTGCCATCTTGCTTACATAGACCAAACTCCACTGTGAAGAAATAACACTGGAATACAATAAAATTAAATATTACTTTATGCTATTCATGTCGGCACCACAAAAATTGGAGCATCAGTGGCAAAAAAAACACGTCCATCTCTTAAATTTTAATCTCTTTAAAATAATGCAATATTTCTTTCTGTTTTAACAACTACAGATAGAAATTATAAGTAGTGTTGACTGTGAGTAGCCCTAGTGTGGATGTGTGTGTGTATGTTTGTGTGTGCATGTGTCTTTGTGTTTTCTCACTGTGGCCAGTTTCTGTACAGCATCATCTGAAGCCCCTAGTGATGCTAAACCAAGCTCTTGAGAGAACTGAGCGAAGCTGGGCTCAGCAAGCAGGGGAACGTGACCCAGCAGCTCATGGCATGTGTCCCTACATCAAACATACAAGAAATATAAACACAGGCACTTACTTTGCTAAAAAAAAAAATCCTAGTAAAAAAAAAAAGAGTGACTTAGAAGTCATAACAAGTGAATGTGTTGTGTGTGCATATATGTGTGTGTACTCACGGTTCAGGTGTGTACAGGGGTTCAGAGCCGTGGCGGACATACTGAGTACAGTGGAACACTCTGAAGGCCAGGCCTGCTAGAAAGTCTCTGGGGGAGAGGTAACCTGCCACTGGCCTGATGATGAAGCCTGAGCGCTCTATTCAAACACACCCATACACACACAAACACACACACACTCTCTGTCTATTTGTTCTGTAGAAAGTCTAGGTCTGTGGCCTACCTAGAGTAACCGGGTCATTGGGTCAAATGCAAGAACCACAAGTATGAGCAGATTTGTTTTTAAGAGACATGTGAGTGATGTGAACTTTGTTGTCACATTGACCAACTGTCTCGTACTTTGAACAAAATTACAGCAGGTTAGATATGAAGAAAATTCTTGAGTGTTCAGGCCTGTCGTACAACTCATACAGTAAACAGAGAGTCTGCCGTCCTCTACAGGGGGAAAACATTTGTTTGACTCTAAAATTCTAATGCCATAATTTAAGGGAATTTGGAGTTTCTATATGTTACAAAAAAATGCAACATGTTTATCACCGCCCACCACCCAAAAGGTTTATAAATTGTCTCTCTGCTATGTAAAAATGTCCATAATCTCTGAGATGTTGATGGCTAGACAGTAGATTCTCAACTTAATGTGTTCGCTGGTGTTGTCTAATGTTGCTAGACATCAGTTATTTATTATTATATTAATACATCATACTATAATATATTACATATATCATTATTTATTCAAATGTTTTTACTGAATCTCAATGTTTTACTCAATTAACAGCTGTGATGCTCTAATCTGACAAAGCTGGTTTATAGTAGTTGTAAATACTCACCCTTGAGGAAGCGTGAGATGTCTTCCAGCTGTGGGATATTGTCCTCCCTGTAGTTACAGTATGTGGACAGCAGAGGAAGGTTCTTCAGATACTCCTTGCAGGCATGACTGGGATACAGCTTGTTGAGTTCCCTGAACACCACGCCCCAGGTACGAACCTCCTCTGCTGTGAAGTCTATACGCGGAATAGCTTCGCCGCTGACAAACAGAGAGAGTTAGTTGCTTGTTAGCTTGTTGACTTCAGTAAAATATAACTTTAAGAGACAGCTTACAAAATTTAGGAAAACAATGTAGCAATGTAATTAATTAATAGCTAATGTGTGATGTGGTGACACACTATTGGTGTATCTCAACAAGTGTTATCTTGGTTTCTTTTAAACGCAGTCACTCAGATTATTTAACTATTAAGAATGGTGTACCACAAGGATCTATATTTATCTTACTTCTTATTTTACTTTCCTCTATTTTTAATCAATAACCCTTTTGTGGAAAGTTATTAATTGTGGAGAGATTGTTTTGTTCAGTTGTATGCAGATGACACTGTTATGTACATATCTATTTCTGAAAATTAAAAACTCTACAATCTGAATTTTCTGTTGGTCAAATTTTTTTTTTAAGTATCTTATAGTTATATATTTATAATCATATATTGAATAAGCAGAAGTACTGCAGTTTACTAGAAACTAAATACTGTACTAAATACTTACTAGTCTAACTGAATAATCCTCTGAGTAGGCTAATAATTTTACTAATTGATCTCCACATGGCACTCTAGATTGAGTCATAATTTTCATTTAGTCATCACATTGATTTTATCATAAATAAAATAAACGTCAGCCTCATAATACCACATTGTTAAATAAATTGCTTTACTTGGAAGTGAGAAAAGAAATAGTCTCACAGCTAAATTACATGGACATATATCAGACCATATCTGCAATTTATCTTCATCATTATATTGTACAATAGTGTTTGTGGATATGTTTATATTTTTAAAAAGCACTTAGTTCCATTTAGATCATCACTTAGACTTTCTCAACATGCTTTCTTTTTTCTGTTTATAATTTGGAAAGCAATTAGTAACACTGACATTATGTTATTTTGGTGTGTCAGTTAATTCATCTTATGTTTTGTTAGTTTTGTGCAGATAATACTTGAGGACCCCCTTGAAAACAAAATGATGCATCTTAAGGAGCTTATTCTTAAATGTTGAAATAAATAACTAAAAATAGCTAAATGAAACAATTTCAAATGCTTTGCAGTTAGAATGGAACTTACTGTTTGTAGCTCATAGCCAAATCAGCAAAATATTTTCTTCTTTTACGATATATGTTGTCCTTAAATCCCTGCAAAAACAGTACACTCACACATATTAGAAAATAATAGAAAAGCAATTTTTGTTGGCTTTAGCACATGTTAGACAAGATATGAAAATTTGTGCAAAACATAAGTATCTCTGTCCTACATACTGGATGATCTGCATCCAGGTCAGAGCCATACATCAAAACCCGGTTCGCACATAGATCCAAATCAGAAATCTTCTTAGGGAACCAGGGCACATCAGCCATATCTGAAATACAGTTAGAGTTGACTATTTTAAATCAGCATGTTTCTCACTTGATTTCTGCTTTTGCATGTAATCATGAGTTAAATTGTGAATTACACTTTAAACAAATACACTTTTACAACTGGTGTTTTACAGGCCTGGATTATGGTATTTTCAGTTATATGTTTTTAAACTTGCATGGCCTACCATCATCAGCTAGAGTGAAGTTGTCTGCTGGCATAATCTCAACAATATCTGTATGCTTCCTCAGCAGCTGAGACAACTCCTTGAGCTGTTCATGGTCAGTGTCACAATCCACAAAGATCTCAAAGTCTGAATTCCTTCGTTTGGATTTGCGAGACTCGATATGAACAAGGTTGACATGTTTTTCCTGCACATACATCACATACAAGATGAACAAAACATGTAAAAAAGCTTCCAAACACGATCAAATGCAACATCCAGTGAAGATAATTTTGACAAAAATGATTCTGTAATTTGAATCTACATTTAAATATAAGAAAGCATCCTACAGTATGCTTTTAAAACTTTAAATGAAAGACCCACCTGGAAAAGCTTGAGTGCCTTGACAAGACCACCAATTTCATTTTTTAGTGAGAATATGATAGTTGCACCGCTTTTCTCAGAGCTGGAGGGGCTTCCATTGCAGACGCTCCTGTTGTCTTGGTTCTCATCAATTTTACTGAATGTAACCTTATTCATCTAAAAAAACAAACAACATTTATTCACACTGTGAACCACACTGCATCACTGATTTTCCTGTGGCCAGAAATACAGGCATGCTTTTTCTCAGGATTTGGTGGAGAGCAAATCTACGGCAGTTTAATGCTGCCACCACAACAAAAAATATCTGCTCAGTTTACTCGAAGGAGAAAATTATCTTGAAAAGTATTACATTGTTACAAAAAGGTTTTCTCATTATAATGACAGAGTTTACTTGTTCTAACAAGATAATTCTTCTCTTAATAATGAGAAACAGCTTGTTATACTGAGATGCTTATTCACATTAAAATGAGTACACTTTCTTATTATAATGAGAATAAATCCTTGTTAGAATGAGAAAGGTGTTTCAAATACAGACTGTATATGTATCTCAGAAAAACAGCAGTGTTGCTGCAGCTTTTAGGGCTAACACAATCAAATTCTCCTAGTAAGCAACTTAGGAAGGGTTTCTATCTTCATGCGGACACTCTGAAGGACACTGTCCACACTGCGTCTCTATTGGAGAAAGAACCAAAGTGACATTCTAGATGGATTTCTGAAAGCCCATGTGATGTGTTTGCCACAACTGAAGTACAGGCTATTATGAGAAAACTTTAGCATTATAACAAGAAATGTATTTCGTAATAATACATTGTCTTGTTATAATGAGATTATAGAAACATTTTCTCATTATAGAAGTTTTAATGTGATTGTTTTTTGAGATAATGCTGGACTGGTAATGACATGAGCAGCAATCTCATTCAGATTGGAGGCAGCTTTCATGATAGTCTCCTTTTAATCCTCCTTTACAGCAACGGATTAACCAGCAGTACCAGGTAGACATGTATCCTCCTAACACCTTGGCTGAGGGAAGCAAGAGAAACTAGACCAATTAAACCTGCCAGCAACTACTGTATATCATCATTACTTTGGAAATGAATATGAAAATGACCAAGCTGCCCATGGGGTTTCTGTTAAATATTTTACATTTGTAAATTTTTTTAAATGTTTGAAATTGGTAAACACCTGTTATTTTTAAGTTTAAATTATGGGTCTACGTCTTGATTGGCTTTGTTGCAAGTTGCATTCAAATAAATCAATACAGAAAAAGTGGACATCAGTGTTTTAGAATGTTCATTCCAATTAGAGTTTTTTTTTTTTTTTTTATCAGCTCATCAAGGAAACACAGAACACAAGCATCATTAGTGCTACTTACTTCGTTGTTGAGCTGCTTCTCCTCATAAGCAGAGTTTACCGAGTCAAAAGACCTTCCTTTGCGTGGCCCCTGTTCATCAGTCTTCTTTGCATACATGCCTGTCCCAGGATTAGTAGAAATGTGATTTAACTTTTGCTCAGTAAAGTGCTGTTTATTCTACCCTGGCTAGAACTAAGCTTGAAACTAGATGACAGTGAGTTTTCTGAAAGGAAGACAGCCTCTCTCAGCAGCAGCAGCAGACTTTTACATCAGCTACAGAATGAGTTGCCTGTGGTACTGTCACACAGAGCAAAATGCTGTGGTATTTATGAAGCCCTGGTGGAGGGGAGGGCACATGGAGAGAGGGAGCAGCCATTTCTTTCAGCAGGAGGGAGATTAGAAATAGGGTCACGATTAACATCAGGGCTGAGATGTCACATGGCCTGACATGTAAACCAAAGAAGGGCACTATGACTCCTTCATAAGTGGCCCAAGTACTCAATCATGTGTCCTTACTATGTTAATTTTTTTTTAAAAATGTATGTATACATGAATCATACCAGTGGCATGGTGAAATTCATCCATGAGTCTTTGTACTACTGCTAACTACTGCTACAGCTAACATGCTGGCTAGCCAGCTAGCACTGCATTGTGGAATTGTTAGCCATTCATAGTGTTGCACTTGTTTTGAATAGTGACAAAAATAGTTGTGCAAAGAAAGAAAAGCGTAGCATAACAACTTGGCAACTTAGTAAATGTGTTTAACTTTTTATAAAAGGTGACTTATTAGAAAGTGTTACCTAACAATACCCAACAATGTTTTGTCAGCCCCAGATTTTGTGATGTGTGGCGTAATTTCGGGTTGGTGTCTGTTTAATCCAGTCTCTATGAACCAGACTGGCAGGTTGGGAGATCAAACCATGGTGGCACATGATCAGTCATTACCACACCATTAGTTTTTGCCATTACATAAACTCCATTCCATTTTCCGCCGCTTATCCACGACCGGGTCCTGGTGGCATCAGACTGAGTAAGGAAACCCAGACATCCCTCATCCCAGCAACACCCTCCAGCTCCTCCTGGGGGATCCCAAGGCGTTCCCAGGCCAGAAGAGATATGTAGTCCCTCCAGCATGTTCTGGGTCTGCCCCGGGGTCTCCTACCAGTTGGAGGTGCCTGGAACACGTCCAGAGGGAGGCGTTCAGGAGACTTCCTAAGCAGGTGTCCAAACCACCTCAGCTGGCTCCTTTCGATGTGAAGGAGCAGTGGCTCTACTCCGAGCTCCCCCCAGATGTCCAAGCTCCTCACTCTATCTCTAAGGCTGAGCCCAAACACCCTCCAGAGGAAACTCATTTTGGCCGCTTGTATCTGTGATCTCATTCTTTCAGTCACTACCCAATGGTCATGCTGTGAGGGTTGCGACATAGACAGACTGGTAAATTCTATCAGACTGTGTGATTGGATATTTGGTTGCAATGGTAATGATGGCAATTCTTAATACAAAACTGAAAAATACCAAGACAAATGGCACATTTAAAAAACTGTATTAACTGTGCTATCAGTCATATTTATTTCTATTCTCATCTATCCATCCTGGTGGAAAGTGTAATCACTTTGCTTAATCAGCTGTCTTTGTACTCACTGTTACCAAGGTAGAAATGAGGTGTAACCAGTCTGCATGGTCGGGTAATGATGCGACTGTTATTATGTTTATGTGAAGTTTTCACTTTCAGTAACAACATTAGGGGTGAAAATTATGAGATTTCCTCTGTTGGAAAAACTGTGAATCACACATTTTCAGGGAATAGCTGAGGGTTTGTGGCTGCTTTCATTCACTTTTTTCACATGACAGAAATTCTTAGACTGGATTGTTTTGGATTTCCAAGTTTGGTTCCAAGTTTACAGACATATGTGTACTTGATTAATGCACCTTTAAATAAAATAGGATGTCGATTCCCAACATTCGAGGGAGAAACCATGTGATTGCTTGAAAATATTCCTTGCAGTATCAGGACTCCTGAAGGACGACTGAAAATATGGCTCAGTGATTTGTTAGGTCACACTAATTCTACCAGTTGGATAGTCATAGTAGGCACCGTAGATGTTCTTATTTTCCAGACAAAAGTGTTCGTATTAATGGAGTTGGCACAAAGGGATCAAGATTACGTCTACATTAAACTAGCTAAATTCTAAAATGCCATTTTCAACAGCGACATGCATCCACAGCAGGAGTTTCAGGTTGTTTCTGTCAATACCTCCATCCACATTAAAACGCCAAAACAGGTAATTCTCCTCCTATTGGGCATGTGTAGAGGACAGACAAGTAAGTCAGCCACAGAAAACCGATGAAGAAGGTATAATATTTCTGTTTCCGTGGTGGCTTCCTGACATTTTGTTTATTGTGAGCAGCTTACAACAGTTTCAGCAAGAGAAAGATGGTAGATAGCTAAGTTTAACTCTAAACAATCAAAGTAGGCAATAAAGAGAACCATACTTTCATGAAGCCATCTGTCATTATTGCCATTGTCATTGTGTTTCTTCTTCTTCCTTTTTCCAATGAAATGTAAGTAAGTAAAGTTATTTAAATAGTACCTTTCACAGACACCAGTCACAAAGTGCTTCTCAAGCACACAAAAGAAACAATAAATACAGTAGATAAATCAAAGATAAACAACAAATAAAACACACAGGAAAAAAATGCCAATGAAAAACAATGAAATTCCGTGCCACTGCCACCATCTTTTTTGTCACTGATATGACTGTGTTTCTTAATTGTACACTCTAAAATGCCAAATTTTAGCATTTACATACTCTGGAGGCCATTTTGTGGGGGAGAAAAACACTGCTTTAGTCAGGAGGAGGGCCAAAACGGAGAGAAAAAGATCCATTTACGAATTTGGCTTAACATGGACATGGCGTGGGGCTGGTTTATACCATCCAGGAGATGACGTCTGAGTTGCTCCAGAGTGGGACACTGTTGAGGGACTTTAGCCAGACACATGTGCAACTAGTCTTGGCAATTGTGGGACAACTCTGCTGATTTTGAGTTTATTGTGTTGTTCAAAGCATGTCAAACAGGACCACTCCCAGGTGGCACACTGTGGTGTGACTATAGGTCCAGCATTCGTACCACGCCAGTAGGATTTGTGCTGAGATACTGTAAAAGATCTGATAAGATGATTTCTTCTCTACAAAGCAGCTTAGCCCGATTTCAAACAACAGAACACGTGGGACATCAGAGCTGGTTTCTATTAAGATGTTTTCCACCTTGATGTCCTAGTGGAAGATGTGTTTTGCCAGTTCCTTTGCAACATCAACCAGCTGCTTCAGAGTGAGCTGAGCCTCCTTCTTCGAAAGAGAGCCTCCTTTGACCTGTGTTTACAGAGGTCAACAAAGGGCACTGGTTTTTCTAGCACCATAGTCCACATCATACCAGTTCAGTAGAGAAATTGCTGCTTACTTCCTGGATACTTCTGGTCCAGATCTTCATCATGGCAGCCATGGCAGAGAGAGTCTTTCTATTATGGGTCACATGTTTTCAGATCAAATTCTCTCCGAGAATGTGTTTTATTGCCACAGGGAGGCTCTCAGGTAACCAGCATATAATGATCCATGGTTTCCTTCAGTGAGAAAGTGAACCTGCTGGTATTTAGCCTCAAATTCATCTCTGGTGCCCATTTAGGTTGACTCTGCATTTTTTTCCTTCTCAAGGTGTAGGTCAGACTACCTCTTCTTCTTCCTGGGTGTCCCAGTATTCTTGGCTGGCATGACTTTTCTTTTTGTCCCCTTCACGCTGACTGTGTCTTCAGAGATGATGCAGGATTTTGGCTCTTAGGTCCTCTGACTCTTCACTGTGCCATCTGCATCTTCAGTGACTTTTCTTTTTATGGTCTTCATCTTGACATTGTCTTAAACATGCTGCAAGAACCAAACTCAGAGCCCCTCTTCCTCTTCTGCCATGTCTCTTCATCAGTACTTTATTCTTTATTTGGATCCTCATTAGTTTCCACAAAGTGGTTGCTAGTCTTCCTGGGGTCCACACAACATGAGCAACAATAAAACAAACAGCAATTAAAAATCACATGGATCAATAAAACAAGTCAAATATAAAGAGTGTTTAAAAAGTGAAATAACTCTAAAAAGGTTGACAATACAAACTTAAAGTAAAATAAAAAAGAATATTAGCAATAATTAAAAGTATCTCTGTAAGTTTCAACAGATTTTGTTTTAGTGACTTTTTGAAAGAAAATCTACTTTTGATGTGTCTTATGTCTGTGGGGAGCAGACTCCAGGCAGCAGAAGCTCTATAGATAACATGACCAGAGCTGATTTGATGTGTGTTATACCTATGACAGAAACCAGTATATACTAACTTTTAACAATGGAAGTGTTGATAAATAACAGAAGACTTGATTTCAATTTAGCTACCACATTTCAGACACTTTATCAGGGAAAGAACATTGAAAAACTGACCTGGCTGCTCTGTTCTGCACAGCCTGAAGTTTCTTTTAGCTGTTTGTCAGCAGTATTCGGCTAAATGACTGGGCAGTACTCCAAGTGTGACACAACAAGTGAGTCAGTCAGAACAACGTCAGTCATAACAGAAGATGGAACATATGTGGAACATTTCCTTGAAATTGCAGTGCCCTTTATCATCATGGAAACAGTGACTATGTTTACATCCACAAAATATTCCGGTTTTTGCCCTTATTCCGAAAAAGACAATATTCCTACTCAGCTGTTTACATGGCTAATGAAAATGAATATTCCACTATTATTCCTGTCACATGCAGAGGGTTTTCAGGGTTTCCCTCTGCTCCAGTGGGAACAGGAATCACAAGATATCTGCAGGCAGTGAAGTAAACCAGAGAGGTGAAAAACATTAGTGAGCTGCGGCCTGATATTTATAATTGATATTGATATGACTGATATTATAAATTTATAGTTACTGGCACATCCAGTACCTTGGTTGTCCCATGATGTTTATGACACTGCTGAGTGTTTTTGGTGCACTCTACTCTCATTCCTCTCCTCTGTCTGCCGTCCTGCTCCAGCATGTCATTTTGCCAGCGCAGGGGTAAACTGGCAAAGAGAGTCATGTGTTGTTAACTGTGGTAAAAACCTCAGTTATGACGTATATTCTGAATGCACTGTATACATGTCCAAAGAAAGCTCCTAAAACAGAATAATACCGGCATATCCTACATGTCTTAATCGGTAAATGCTACATTTGGAATAAGTCCTAATTTGGAATATTCAGACAGAATATGCTGTTTACATGACCCGTATCAAATTCAGAATATTTGTAATAATAGTGGAATATTAGTGTGCATATAAACATATCCAATGTGATCACTTGGATCAAGTCACGAGAGAAAATTACCTAATTTAACACCCAGTAATTTGGTCTTTATGACCTGCTCAACTGATATCCCATCTATAAACTAACTGAGTGACTTTAGCAAGAACATTCCTACTACCAAAAACAATATATTTAGGTACAAGTGTTCCTCTTTCCTCTCCTTGTCCTGACATCACTGGGCTCCGTTGTGCTACTGTTGTTGTCTTTCACTACAAGAGTTTGTTTGCAAAAGCCAACTTACTTTGATCATGTGGTGTGACAGCTTGATGATTCCTAATATTGTTAAGCCCATATTTATTTAATTATTCATTGACTGAACCCCAGTGACCAAAATTGAACAGATTGATGTCAGGACTATCATAATTTCCTGAACTTGATGGCACCTTACTTTCAGCTCACATGCATCAATGAATAACACATCAGTATGGCAATCTAAAAAGTGATAGGTTTAAATGTTATGTCTGTGATGTGACACTTGATGTTGATAACTGTAATATAACTGAGCAATACTAAATACAGCTGTACTACAAAGCTTTATTGAAAGATATTTTAGATTATGTCCTACTGCTTTACTCATGAACAATTACTACAGTGTGTACCTGAAATAGCTGGTTCATTCGACAATCAAAAGTCATGCAGCACTATGATAGCTCTGTGATTACCTTTGCTGTATCTATGTCTTTTGTTCAACTGTTAGCTTATACATTTCATTTTGAGTTTTTACAGGCACAATATTACCCCACCGGCTGATCATTTTAATGTTCATATGAAAATACTATTTTTGGGTAGAATACTTTTAGAGTACTGTCTGGCTAACTCCAAATTAAATTCTTAACCCCTTCAAGTTACCCAACTGGGCTGTGAGTTTTACAGTAGACTTAGATTAGCTAGCTAGCTAACACGAGTTAACGGAAAAAGTGATAAACTTACTAAACTAAACGCAAAGAAGATCCCTCAGAGTCAGTAACAACAGTGAGTGCAGATTCAGGTCGGTTTTAGAATGCTGATAGTGAATCATGAAATGAAAATATAAATTAATTTTCATCTTCTCAAAAAATCTTATTTAACTTATTAAAAACAAACTTATTGAAAACAAACTTATCAGAAAGACACAGAACATATGTCAGCATGAAGAGAACTACAGAAAATGAAATGAAATGAAAAATGTATTACTGTATCTAAATCTACTGAATCTACCAAAATTTCAGCCATTCCATCTGGTGGATGTTCATATATTTCACTGGACAAGTAAAAATTGTATCCTGCCGGTGGTGCCAGGTGAAAAGTCAAGGGATCACCAATGTCAAGAGGAACTCTCTCAGGACCATGAATGTCTGTACAAAATTAGGTGGCAGTCTATCCAGATATTTCAGTCTGGACCAAAGTGGTGAACTACCTGTCATTGTCAGCCATTGAGGCACGCATGCCTAAAAAGCATGAATGACAGTATGATGTCCATGCATATGTTAAAACACAAATTTATATTTCTTCTACATGTGAACCATACTCCTATATAACTCAATTTATATAGGGGTATGGTTCTCAACACATATGCCCACTTTTTCCATGCAATAACCCCGGTATGATGAGTAACTGTAATTATATCAAGAGACAGGAAGTCTCTATGTGGCTCTTTAATTTTGTCTGAAACAGTGGCCTGTCTCTAGGAGGCTCCACATGAGTCCTGGCATATGTAAATACATTTACAGCCGGATCTGACCTTCAGCAACCCTCTGAGAAGAAAATCACTGATGCAGGTTCATAAGTAACAAGTTGTCTGCAGCTGGGATTTTCTGAGAGGTAAATCTGACCTTGATGCAGCTCTGCTCCTTTGAGAAGCTTAATGAAAACCAATCTTAAGAGTGTGATCCATCTGCTCTCTGTTTATACAATTAGAAAGCCCTTTGTGTAGCATTGAGAGGTTTGTCAAATGCGTTGTAACGCTGTATGGTCTCTGTGCAAGGTAATTTGCAACCATGTGTTCATTTTGTTGCTTTATTGTATTATGCCATGCCCTGTCAGCATGGATAATTTTGAAATAATTCACATGGATGATAGATGCAGCAGTAAATCACTGCTAAGGCTGATAGGAAGGCTCCTCTGAAAGCTGGAAATTATGCCTCTCCAAAGATACACATAATGTCTTTGTGTGGACCTGTGCGTCAAGCAACTCACCTCCTGTCAGGAAGCACATCCGAAACGGAATTGAAAACATACAAAAGTAACACACACTTTAAGTGCAGAACTGGAGTGCAGGACACACTAACAGGATATGTGGGTGTTGAATTGAAGTAAATAAATTAATGCTTCATTATCCTCCCCAAATATTAGGCTGTAAGCTTTCATTTCTGCCTCTCTACACCAAACCTCTTGGATTAAGCAGGTGGTTCTTAATTTAAGAAACAGCCACCTGCACTAGTCTAGATTAGTTAGATTGAGGGTGCTATGAAATCCAAGAATGCATCAAGAACTGTATATAATTGGGTGGATCAAGACAGGAAATGATTATTACAAGAATGGCTATTTCATATTTGTAATTATATTCATAAAAAATTATGTAGCCTAAAATGGTAGTAGGTTGCAGGCTACTAGACCATCTTCAAGGTCAAACAAGGACAAAATGTTTATAGAAATGAAATAGCCTTAAAACACATCACAATATGATTTGGATCATTAAACCTGGTTAAACCAACAATTGCAACAAAGGACAAACAATTTGGATGAATGAAATGGCCTCACAACAACTATCTAATTCCAGTCCCACCTGTTTATATTACACACAGGTTCAAGTGGTAGCTATTCTCAGTAGCACCACTAGCTGATGTAGTCGTAATCTTATACAGGAATGAATAATCACAACTTCAAAAGCAGATCATTTGAACCTACATTATCTCAAATCAAGGACTATTTTAATGCACAACTCAGAGGGTGACTTTTGCTCCTCCTCTGAGATTACTCTGAGCAGCATCCATGGGAATAAATTACAATATAATCGTGACGTCAGTAAACGTCAGTGCGTGAGAGCTGGCAGCCCTGTTAATAGCTATGTTACACTTTAATGAGCTGAAACTGATTCAGCTCCTTCATGAATGTCCCATCTCCACAGCCAAATCCTGTCCGATTAGCGAGCTAACGTTTGGTCAGTGGGCTAGCAAAGTTTGCTAATGTTGACTTGCAAACCAGTAACAACACTACAATCCTGCTTTTAGCTCATTAAAATTTGGCTGGAGTCAGTGGGCCAAGCAGGTTCATTCAACATATGCTAGCCCATCTTTTCCTGTGTTCTATCTTCAGTCAGTGATTGCAGTTAGGCTAAATGTCATATTTCTCACCTTTGTAAACAGTCAGACACCTGTGTGGATTGATAGACTGTGATTGACAGCCAAAGCATGCTGTTACAAATGATCAACAACGGGTTCAACTAAACCAATTCAAAGGGTGGTCAAAAAATGTTTGATTTTTTCATAACTTGCTTTTTGTCAGTTGCTGAAAATAGTAAAATGATCACTGACATAGGCTGCTTAAATACTGTATTATCACCTGATTGCGGGGACTGTATGATGATAAGTTTATTTTTGAAAAGACAAAAAGTGAGGTAGTAAAACCATAACAGCTCCTCCTAACTGAATAATGGCGATGCATTTACTCCACTTGCTCCATCGCTCAGACACCTATATGTCTATGTAAAACTGAATCTTGAAGACAGCAGACAAGCAGAGTGAATGAGTGACCAATCCAGGGGGCTGTGTGTTGTAAGTTCACTATTCTTTTATAATGTCTTGGTGAGTTAATTCTTCAGCTAAGCTAGTGTAGCTAACTCCTGTAGTTGGCGTAAGACGGTCGACCTTTGGTATTGTGGGGATAGTTTGTATGTTCTATGCAGAAATGTGTGAGCTACATCTATTACATTTAACTGCTGTGAGATATTACAGTGTTGACCTTAAGTTAAAGGGAAATTTCTGTGGTGTTTACTCTGAAAAACTTGAGATGTAAAATGTAGCTAACTGAGTACTTTTGCATTGTGTTATAATGGTGTTGTGTGCATAGCATCGTAACAGTTCTAGTTTCATACTGTTAGTGTGATAAACAATTTTGTTTGTGCATAAGGAGATAATATAGAAGTGAAAGCACTTAAATGTCACTATACCACACACACACCAAGAAAATAAATCACTAATTTAAGTGAATATTACGTAATATTTAATTACGTAAAATAGTGGAGTGTGATTATGCTGTTACTTGAAACAAGTTGACTCATCTTGAAATAGGCAGACCTAAACCCATATTAAATTTAAAACTAGTCCTTAATCTCAGATAACAGGAAATTGATTTTTACTGAAATCACAATCGGGACTGCAAGTGAAATTTCTGTCAACATTTATTGACTGTTGAAAGTAGTCTGGAAAGAGCTTTCACACCAGTAACAGTCTTATTGTGCAAATTCCTGAAAAAACAAACAGGTGATTCAATAACCTACTGCATTGTTAGACTGTGGGCAACCTTCAGTCTACTCTCAGACACCCATTGTCACAGAAAGGGCATTGTAAGGTCATCAGCGGCAGTGCATCAACAGCCAGGAGGAGGTTATAGATTCTACCAGGACCGGACTGGTGATGGGCCGTCTCTAGAGAGACATACTGGGGTCCTCCAATGGCTGAGAGCAACAAAGAGGAGACAAAAAGTAGAACAAAATTAAACCTCAGGCATATCAATTTAATTTCAGTTAAACTGACACTGACTCAAACTCACCTCAAGAACATGGAACAGTGCCTCACTTATTGATCCAAGCTTATTGGTGGGACAGTTGGGGAAGGAAACATTGAAGGTAGTGCCTTCAACAACGCAATGGCTTGTCCAGCTGAAAAACAATATGGATACATCGAATGCATTGTCCTTGTTTTTGATAGGCAATTTGACTGTGATATTAAGTATAATTGAAAAGTAAGCACAAAAGCAAAAAATACTTCGGTGCAGTGCCCAAAGTAGTGTAATCATGGAAAAACTATGCTGTTGGTGAATTACAGTGTTTGTGTGTATATGTGTGTTGTGTATATATCCATGAATCTTAATGTCAGCTTGGGAAATTGTATATAATCTGGTGCAACTTGAAAAGTTGCCCTGAATGTTTTGTTAGGAGACAGGTTGTGGGATCATCAAAATCAAATGGTTCTCCTTCTAGGGATATTGAATGTGCACAGAAAAATGAAAGAGCAGGGATATGTAGGGGAATAAAAAGCATAAGGCTCATATGTATACATGACAAAAGGTAGTTGTGGTGTTTAAACCCTCTAGTGATCACTACTACCTTGGAACTACTATTTTGCTGCAATTCAGGCAAAAGAGATTTTTGATTTTTTTTTTCAGTTTAAATTGCAGTAATAACTGAGCATAATAGCCTGTCATTTGATTAAAGGGGAATACCACCCATTTTAAAAATTCACATATGTTCTTCCTGTACTCCAGGAAAGTTCAGTCATTATTTGTGAACATGCATCACTAAGTCAAAGCTAGAAATCAGAGGGAGAACCCTCCAATCAGTGATGTAACTGGGATGCAAAATTTGCTGCTCCATAGACAAAGAATGGGGCTCTGATGTTATAAGGCCATAAAATGTTTGTGTTAGCTCTTACACCCAAATGAGGTTTATATTCTAATATTGCTAGAAGTTATGAACCAGAATTAAAACCTCATATGAGTGCAAGAGCTCATACCAACATTTTATGGCCTCAAATTCCCCTTTAACACATTACACACTGCCCAACATATATATAAGCATAATGGCACTCATGAAGCAAGTAGAAACTTCAAGGCTGCAAAGTCAAGTGATAGAAACTATTAAATAAGAGAACAGGCAATATACCTTTCTAATTAGAAATATGCTGTTGATGTGGACTGGGGGCTTTGCTGCTGGTGCTTGACTGGAGATAATTGCAAGGGGAGCAGCTCCGCAGGCTCTGAAGTCCTTCCCAAAACTGTAGGGGTAGACATGCAACAAGGGAGTCGTGAGGGTTGTAAGGAGGTGGATGTCTGAAAAGAAATCAGAACCCACAAGTGATTTCATGTATATCTGTGCATGCATAAAATATAAAAAATATATTGTTAATACTGATTCAAATTCAAGTACAAGTCCAAATTCCGTCAGTTGAGTTTGCCCACTCTTAAAAAAATTACAGTGTGCTGCTGATGCCAGTAACCTGATAATAGCATTATGGAGTAACTGTTAGTAATTGGGAATTGGAAGGTAAGTTACTAATACATTCAAATCGCACAACATTCATTAATATACATGGGTGGTCCCAGAGGCAAAGTCCCCCCCCCCCCCCCCCCCCCGTCAGAGATTAATGAACTGTATTCTGTCAACTGCTTATCAAAATGCTGAAAAATATAAAAAATATACAGAAATGTCATGTACAGAAATGTCTAAAAAAAACATAAGAGAGAGAGAAAATATAATATATAATCAGAGATCTAATGTCAGAGATCTAACAGAGAATGGAAAGAATAGGGGGAATGCACACCTGTTAGGGAGGTGCTGACCATGGCCAATAGTACTGGTTCGATATTAATGGAAGGCGAAGCATCTCTAAACTAAAAGCCTCTCTAATCATATCCTGCCAGTTTCCTCACTCCACAGATATCCACATCAGTTTTGTGCCAGCAGGTGGCACCAAGTCCCTCCATGCTCCATGCTAGAGTAAAGCCAAATTCAGCAGAACTCTCTACAATGCCCGTAAAGGCAGATTAGTACTTTTTTGCTGTTACAGAAATATTATTATTTTATTATAATTACTTCAAAAAAACCAAATTGTTTAATGAATACAAATATTTGTATTTGACTATGGCAAGGTGAAGCCTGTGTCCAAAGACAGTCTTCTCCCATCATTCAGCTGGACTGCCCTCACATTGTTGGTCCCACTGTCAGTAGTCAGGGCCACCTGCCTCTCCTTTCCCAGTCCCCAGGAATCAAGGGCCTCTCTCAAGCCTTGTGCAATTATTTCTCTGGTGTGTTAAAGCAAAAGAGGTAAAGAAATACAGATTAATCAATAACATATCCTTATAGATTAGAAGCTTTAAAGACAGTAAATGATGAAAAACAAAGTACAGTTATATATGAAGGTGAGTGGTGAAGATTAAGTGGCGGCCCTAGACCCCAGAGAACTTGTAAGCCTAGGATGCAGCAAGAAGACAATTAGAGCAGTTAGAGCTTCAATAATACAGCAGATTGGTGTTCCCATAAATGCAAGGTAAAAGAGGATTCATTGGGGGTAGATCAAACGAGTTTCATGGCCTTCATTTGTAAAATTATTAACGTGGCTACCAAGCAAGAGAAAAAAAGTAGTAGAATTAAGACAGTGGTGAATGCATATTCACTGATATGCACTGGATATTAAAGACTTGAGAGCAGAAGATACTCTTGAAATGTTGAAAGTAAATTCTGATGGAGGGTCCCGGGGTAATGACTAACATAGTTTTTATAGTGATCCATTTACTACAGTGGAACACGAGAAGCCTCATTGCTAATGGTCAAGAATTTAAAAGATATGTATCAGACTCAGAACCTTGACCGGATATCTTATGTATACAAGAAACCTGGCTACACCCCCATCTTGACTTTATTATACCAGGATAAACCTCAGCTAGGCATGACAGGGTAGACAATGAAGGTGGTGGTTGTGTTACATTTATAAAAGATAGAATAGTTTTTCGAATCACCAGCAGACATGGAATGTTTAATTGTTGAAGTGTGTAATGCACACTTCAATGCAATCAAAATAATCAACTTTTACAATCCATGCAAGAAGTTGAGTGTCGAAATGTTTAATGCAATTGAACATAGTAATAGAAGAGAAATCTGTTGCAGTGATATTAACACTCATAATAGCTTTTGAGGTAGTAAACACACGGACAATAATGGCAATGTGGTTGAAGAACTGTTGGAGGAAAGATCACTGGTCTGTCTTAATGATGGCAAAGGAACAAGATTAGATGTATACAGAAATGTTCATCATGTCTAGATGTAATGTTAGTATCTAGAAATATAGCGTGTTCATATGAATGGAAGGCTAATGGCATAGGAAGCAATCATTTTCCAATTTTTGTTCTATAAATATCAATGTGCATGCCCAAGAAAGGTACATGTTAAAGAAATGGTGGAAAATTTTCAAGAATACCACACTGAGAAAGCAAATTTGATTTTGATAGATGGTAATATTGAAGAATGTGCTTCTATAGTAACTAATTTAAGTTTGAATGATGCTTTGAAAAGCATACCCATGAGTAGAATAACTGGGAAAAGGAAAGTGGTGGCACGGTGGAATGAAGAATGTAGCTGTTAGAGAACGAAATAAAGCATTATGAGTATTAAGAAGCAAGTTGAATCAAGAAAACTTAATAGACTACCGAAGGACAAAAGCTCTGACTCATAGAATTATCAAATTCAGCAAGAATAACACATAGAGGAAATACTGTTCTACTATAGGAAGAGAAGTGGAGCTAGGTGATGTATGGCTAATGTTAAAGAAAATTAGTGGAAAAAGGAAGTACACTAAAATTCCAGTGCTAGAGGATTTAGAAAGAAAAGGCTATGTATTGGGTAAGAGCTTTGCCAATATACACAGTGGAAATCACTTGGACGATCTGCATAAAAAGAGGAAAGAGGAAGGTCTTAGTGAAAACCGTGATGTAATTAAGAAAAAAAGATAATGAAGACTCAACTATTGATGCTGAGCTGACAATCAGTGAGTTAGAAATAGCATTACATGGCACTGGATACACAGGATGGGACAGGACCAACTAAGATATGCTATGTTCCATAAATTATCTGATCAAGTACTGAGTATCATCCTGGAACTACTTAATAAGATATGGAGAGAAGGATTGATGCCAAAAAGTTGGAAGAGTGCACTTAATTTACCTTTTAGTAAACCCAGTAAAGACCCAAATAATGCTGGAAATTATAGACATGCTGTTGTTAAAGTAAGTTATGAAATAGAGAAATCAATTGATGGTGATCGTTTTCTTTGATATGATATGATATGACTATGTGGAGGGAAGGACTGCTAATTCAAATGAATTGCAGGATAGCATACCTAGCAACGGCAGCAACTCAATAGATTACCATGGTTTTTTAGCTGACGACTGAAGCAAATCTACCAGCCACTTGCATATTTTACCAGTATTTGGCTCGTGCTAATTTTGTGCCCTGACTGTCAGTAAGGATGTTCAGCATAACAACATGGTATCTCCTAACTCCCTTCACTTTCATCAGCTGGTGGCGAGCAAAACATGGGAACTTGGCTTGGGTCTTGAGGAGTTGTGGCATTCATTCACTGACAAATAGCCTAAACTGTACGCACATTGCATTGCTAAGTTCACAGCTATACTGCTAACTTCATACTCTCTGCTCTGGTCGCCAGCCTCACCATCACACACACGCTCTCTCTCTCTCGTCCACACACTTGTACACATACAACCTACGACCATGTTGAAGTTTAACAGAGTTACACCGAGCTGAACGGGTTGAGACTACCTAGCTAGATGGGTGGTAACAGTGTACAGGAGATGGTATCCTCCAAAAATGGCTGACTTGCTGTCGATGACATCACATTCCCATTTTCTATATGGAAAAGAATAAGGAAAAATAAAAATAAAAAAATAAATAAATGACATTATATAAAAATAAATAAATGTATATTTTTAAAAATATATAAATGAATTTGTATACAAATGAATGTGAAAATATATGAAAATGCTTATAATTATTCTTTTATATTTTGTTGTTTGTCTTTATATTTCCACATTTATTCTTTCATTTATTCCTCTTTATATTTCCACATGTATTTTCTTATTCTTTCACAGATTTATTCTTTTTTTATGGCACTCCGATGACTCCATACACAGCCCTGCTGTTAGGTGTTGCTCGACATGTATTGAACGCAGCCGCAGTTGTCTGGTTCCTGTCTCAGTCGCTTGCTGACTGCTGGTTAGCAAAACAACTTTGAAACAAAGTTATTCCATACTGTGAGACTTATCGTTACACACCAGAGAAAACCTGACATTAACAGGGAGCGGACAAAATGCCTGCGGTCTCTAAAGGGGATGGGATGCGTGGCCTGGCCGTGTTCATCTCTGACATCAGGAACTGTAAGTTTGTTTATCACATTCATACACAGCTCTGGGTTAGCCTATAACAAGTTATTATAACGTTGGCCAACATTGGAGGTCTGACGGGTGTTTTCGGGAATAGGTTCAGTTAAGAAGAGGAGTGTGTCTCTTGCCCTTTCTACCCGCAGTTTTGTTAACTTCACCGTATGAAAGTGGATTTTGACAACCACTCAGCTGGCTAGCTAATTAACGTTAGCTGCTAGCTTCCAGTAGCTAACGTCATGTCGAAGGGCGTGGACCGCGCCGCTAACTGGAGATGAGATAACGCCAAATTGGCATTTTCTATTACACTGTAGCGTTTCAGGGTTTTTCATTTTATAGCTTTCGTGAAGTTTTTATGTCAGAAATCAACAAATTCTCACTTTCCAGCTCGGTCTGGATGACTCACTGACTGTATTACCAAATATTTGGGCAACGCTGCGACTGGCAGTTGCAGTACGTTAGACTTGGTGAAGGCTGTTTCAGGTAACGCCAACATCAAATGGACGTGCACAGCTAACGTAATGAACAGCTCGAGTCTATTTTAAATATAGATTTTGCCAGCATGTCCAGCTTAAAGTGGGTTTAATCGTCCAGCTAGAGCTTACATTTCCCCATCGGTTTCAAGCGTCCAACTACAGAGCTTTACAAGAACTGGCTGTCAGTTTTGGGCAACTGCCCAATTGTTAGTGTAAGAAGATTTGTACATAATTACAGGCACCATTATGACCACACACATACACAAATACCACTTATTCACTTATTCTCGACGCTGAAGTTAGCTTTAGAATCGGGGGTTAAAGGAAAAGTTGAGGGAAACATAAATAATGATATTTAGCGGCTGGTTCTCCGTTTTTTCACCATTTGTACTTCTGAAAAAGTGTTAGAAATCGTAACAAAAAGCCTTGACGCTTCTTAAACCTTCCTCCTAATTTGCCAAACCTTTATTTTGCTTGTGAAAACTCAAAAAGGGCGATTTCACTGCTCCCCCCCAAATCCAGATAACATTTGACTCGGTCTAAATCAAAAACCATTTTACTTGGACTTGTCAAATCTGGACTAGATTGCCAAGAAGACTCCAGAGAGTCATTAAAACACAGATTTTTCTTTATTCTATTTGTGAAAACTGAAAAAGGGCGATTTCCCTGTTTTTTCTCTATTCAGAGCACTCTAGAGCAGTTCCAGATCAAAAAACACTATACTATGACTTATCAACTCTTATCAATTCAAAACATAGTGGTTTTTGAACCGGAACTGGTTTAATGTGTTCTGAATGGAGAAATATCAGTGAAATCGCCCTTTTTTCAGTTTACTAATAGAAAAAAGGGTTCACAAATTTGGAAGTGGGTTTAAACAGGCTTTTGCTAAGATGTCTAAAACTTTTTCAGAAGTGTAAGTGGTGAAAAAACGCTAAATATCATTATTTATCTTTCCCTTAACTTCCCCCTTAACTTTTCCCTTAACCCAGAATCACAGTCGTCTTATTCACTTTGAACACAAATGTATTTCTATAAGGCAGAACTGTTGCCAAACATTTGCCTAACATTTCCACTTTCCCTTCTGCTTTTCCCTCTGCCCCTTTTTACAGTGTATTTATATGTAAATACAATTTAATAAAGGATCTAGAACTAGGCATGGGCGAGAGTTCAATAAACATGTCAGAATTGCGCTTAAAGGGCAGGTTCACAATTTATCAAGTGTGTCCTAAACCAATAGTCAGGTGTCTATATGAACAGTGAAAGAGGTTTTCCTTGCTGTAATCAGTCCTCCCATTCATACTGGCCATCAAAAGATCCCCTTCAAATGTGCTTTCAATGTAAGTGATGGGGGCCAAAGTCCACAGTGTGTCCACACAGTCATTTAGTGTAAAAATGCATTCAGCAGTCTGAGTTAGTCACATCAAGTGGATATCTGCCACATTTACAGTCTTTTTAGTATCAAATTCCCTCTTTGTGTTTCCTCAGACAGTGTTTCCCTGTTGAGCTGTGGAAGTATAGTAACCAAAAGAGGGACTTTGGCACTAAATAGACTGTAACGTTGAAAGATATCTACTTGATTTGAGTAACTTGGACTACTGAAGCTTCATAGTAGCTTAAATACCTCAAAACTTAAATACATTTTTGCACAGAAGGAGGACTGTGGATTTTGTCCTCCATCACTTACATTCTAAGTGCATTATGAAGGGCTCTTCTAATGGTCAGTATGAACATGAGGAATGATTACAGCATCTGTCTAATCTGTCAACCATTTTCTCGATTAATTGATTAGTTAACTTTACTGTCATAGAGGACTAAAGAGGCAAGAAAATACTCACATTTGAGAAGCTGAAATCAGAGAATTTGGACATTTATTTTCAAAATGATGAATTGATTATCAAAAGAGTTGGTGATTAATTTGATAGTTGACAACTAATTGTTTAATTGACTAATTGTTGCAGCTCTAATTACAGCAAGAAAAACCTTTTAATGTTCATTTGGGCACCTGACTTGTTTTAAGACGGACTTAAAGAAGTGTGAAACCGTCCTTTAGGAATTCTGCTGACAGTTTGAAAGTGATTGACTGAGAGGCACATTGCATTCACTTAAGTAAAAACATTAGAGAGGAGATTATTATAAGTTGACTTTCACATCTCATAATTATGATTTACATTCTTGTAATTATGGCAAAATTATATCACAGACATGATGACCTTGTAATCATAAGATCTTCATCTCATAGTTATGAAAACTAACATGTTGTAATTATGATATCTTTACCTGATAATTTAGAGAAAGTGATTTAAGGACAGTGTGAATAGTCATCACTACTTGAGAGACTAGAGAAGATAGAGATTACACAATCTGCTTAAATTTGCTTCCTTGCTTTGAGGCTTTTTAAGATACTGATGTCACCGACTAATGTGAACAACATTTTGTATGCCAACATTGCTCAGGCATTGTAATTTGTTGGGAATGTCCAGTCCCAACCACACAACCAGCTCACACTCATCTACTTGTTGTTTTTCTCAGTCCACCAGTCTCAGCTCCTGCAGGTCATTTCACTGTTTCAAAACGACTTCTTGTTACAGTGTATGCTGTTAGCAACTGTCAGCAAGTACACTTGGACCCAAATGCAGTCCTAATGAAGAGGCTATATAGCTACCACAAGTGTTGTGGCTATCATTTAATGCTGATGTAGTGTCTGTCCTGAAGAGGTTGTAGCGTGTACACTCTCTCTGATAGGAGGAGGACAAACTGGAGGACAGATATCCTTCTTTGGATTTGCTCAAACCAATCTGTTTCCTGTTAACATTTCTCTAAACATCAGTGTGCCCTTTCCAAATTGACCCTACTGCCACAACAACCCATAACCTCAGTTCCTGTGGCTACATTCTTTTCTTGTAGTTAGGAGATAATATTGTCATGCAGATTTGATAGTTATTTATGAGAGAGCTTTTTTTTTTTTTTTTTAATTATGAGGTAAAGATCTCATAGTTATGAGATACTGATCTCATAATTACAACACACAGATGTTGCTAAGTCGTTATGAGATTAAGAAGCTATAATTACAGGAACAAGTCTCCATATTCTTTGGGGGGTGAATGCAATACTTCTTTGTAAATGAGAGGTAGTTTAACAGTTTCAGTATTTCAGTGTGTGTGATATAGCTAATATGTCTGTACATGGAGCTCCACTGTCCTCTATTAACCCAACATATAACATGCAAAATATCTTGATTTTTTTTTTCACAGGTAAAAGTAAAGAAGCAGAGATTAAGAGGATAAACAAAGAGCTGGCCAATATCCGTTCCAAATTTAAAGGTAGGTTAACAATTCTGACAAATCCATGCTAACATTCAGTAACAGTGAAGCATATGGAGGGCCAGGATTCTACAGATTATCATTCAGTCCGAAGGCTGATCCCGATCACCTGGAATCATGAAAACCTTTACAGCCTTTGTCTTCTATGGTACATGTTTTCCTGTCGCTGCTGACTTTGCCCCTGTGACTTTCTTAATGACTGCTGCTGTGTCTGCACCGTTAAAAGTTCACACTCCTCACTGTCAATGTGTCGTTCTTAATGTGCCGCTGGTGTTGTTTCTCCTGCCACCTGTTCCACACCGCCTAAAATTAGTTTGCTCCAGAATGACGCTGCCTTCTCTGCCCATAGCACCCAGCATTCTGCCCTCCTTTATTTCCTCTAGTATCTACTCTCCTGCCCCCGCTGGTTTCCAAGGCTTTCAGGCCCACAGTTCAACTGTGTTTATTTTACTGTGATTGTCTCTCTGGTGTGTTTGTCCTTTCCATTGTACATTTTAATCTGAGACTATCACAGGCAGTCCCATCCAACTCCGTGGAGAGATTACAACCCTGTTCTATTTCCTTCTTGTAATCATACCCTTCTTTTCATGATGCCCTCTATCGGGTAGTGGTCCTTGAGATCAGAAACCTAAAGCGTGTGAGGGGTTGTAACTACAAAATCACACGACCACTCGTTTATATTGTCAATAGCTGACACTGGAAACTACCCAACATACTTAAAACTTTTTCTTTTCAACTCACCAGCCTGATAATGTTGAGATTTATGTGCCATGGTGTTGGGACGTCTGCCTCTGAAAATGGGCAGATATCGACTGCTCAAAGCTTTGACAAATTAAACAGCAAAGTGTGTATACGGAAACACAGTCCTTGTTCATCACAAGCCTCTGATGACAAACGCATCCTGGACTAAACTAAGAAAATAAAAGGTTGACTTGAACATGACCCCGGGAAAGTCCTTGTAGGAATTTGCATGCTTGCTATCACCAGTTTCCTACAAAAAAGTTAAACCACTTGTTTAAAGTCACACACAAATCAAACCTTGATCTCAACAAACATCATTATAACTACAGTAGAAAGGAGTTTTTGTTTCCCTGGAACGTGTCTTCTTCACTTGCCTTGTTTACCCCAGCCCCTGAAGCTTCTCTAGTTCCCCATTTAAAGTTAACAGAACTGAAAGTGTTTCCAATCTATTACCTAAACCTGACCATGTAGCTTGCAGAGTTTGTTGTGATCACTAGAAACCACTAAGCTTGCCTCAGATTCTTCTAGCTTGCTAACATAGGCTAACAGCTACAAAGATCCCCACATACAGGGCATTCCTAAGACAAATAATTAACTTTTTTCTTACCTTGAATGGAACTTATTACATATTAGGATTATTGGGAAGTTCTTTAATTAGTGGCATATTTTACAGCTGTTTTAATATATCACCACACAGTTTTCTGGAACAACAAAATAAGGAGACTTTTGTCTTTGTTTCCTTTCCTTGACTTGAGTTCTGCTTAGTTTAATCAAAATGGGAAATTAATGTGGATTCGTCTTTGGTACTGTACTCACAATGTCAGATCATTGAAAACCCTGCATTTGTGACTTCATTCAGACATTCAAATCCATCTTTGTGGTGTGTGGGTGTGGACGTGTGTGCGTATGTGCTCGTGTGTGGATAGGAGACAAGGCTCTAGATGGCTACAGTAAGAAAAAGTATGTCTGCAAGCTGCTCTTCATCTTTCTTTTGGGCCATGATATCGACTTTGGACACATGGAGGCTGTCAACCTCCTCAGCTCCAACAAATACACAGAGAAACAAATTGTAAGTAGACAGAAACACACAGTCCTCACACATTTATGAAAATTAAGAAATCATTGTACTTCAATAATATAACATGGTCTCTTAAGCAACTGTACAATCATTTCAATCAACATTTTACCATGTTCCCTTTCAGGGTTACCTCTTCATCTCAGTGCTGGTGAACTCCAACAGCGACCTGATCCGTCTAATCAACAACGGCATTAAGAATGACCTGAGCAGCCGCAACCCGACCTTCATGAACCTGGCACTGCACTGCATTGCCAACGTGGGCAGCAGAGAAATGGCTGAGGCTTTCGCTTCAGATATTCCCCGCATCTTGGTGGCAGGGTGTGTGCACAAATACACTCTGCTCATAGTGCCTTTCTATACTGTAGTTTTCATTGTTGGTGGTGCATTTATTTTCCTGTTACTGTTGATAGAGGCCTCTCTGTTAACTGTTGACTCTCCCAACACTGTATCAGAGCTGTATTACAGTAAGTTATGGCTAATGCAAACCCAACATTTCCTACTGCTGCTGCTTTTATTGTTAAGCAACAGCAGGAAGTGGTTGCAACAACAGAATAACACATTTTCAGCACTTTTCTTCAGTGGCCTCTCAGTGGACTCTGATAAACTCCACACTAGGGTTTGGAACGAGGGAAAACATAGCTGCACAGGCCTCTGTGAGTCAACAGGTAGAAGTTTCTTTTAAATAGATCTGTAACGGTCTCATGCACTTTTATAGTTACAGCCTGTATATAGTTATAGGTTAGCAGGGCGGGCCAGATTATTAAATTGGGTGCAGGTACTCTTTAATTTTTGCAAGAGAGAAATGGAACAAGAAAAAACAGGTGAAATGAGATGTTGGATGCTAAGCTGCAGGTGTCAAGCTCAGTTTGTGTACACCTCCAACTCGCCATCAATGCAAACAGTTCCTGATAAGTGTGCCATTATGTTGTGTGGAAAACCACTGAACTGTGCATAGAGCATGAGATCAGATCGTAGTTACTCATGGCATGATAGAAATTATACTTATTCCTATTAAAGCAACGTAACACAGTGAATCCTTTCAGCCCAGTTTGTTTGGCTGCGCTGTAATCAGACACACCTGTTGTTCTTATTCTGTTGCATTTCTGACAAAGTAGCTGCTCAAGGCATGTTTGCTGCCTTTAGTGGTCAAGTGTGATTTGAATGTCACATGGGGACCTTTGCTATTTTAATGCACTTGCTATTACCACCAGTAACTATAGGTGTCACTAAATCAATCAGGACTGAAGTCTTAAGGATTCAAACTTTGAAGCCGGAGTGCGGGACTTTTGTCTCCCCCTTCTGGCAGTGAGAGTAGTTACAAAAACCCTATGGACACGTGCCTACGTCATAGGCTCCGCTCTAGCCTACTCTGTTGCTACGTTTGTAAAACGGTGGATAAATTGTTTAAGTTTTGAGCGTCACTCAGCCCCCACGAAATGACTTGTTTCACTATCAGAATTTGATCCTTTCGGTCCGATATCATTTGGAAGGTCTAGAAGAGCTGCACGATTAAATTATTTTATCCCCATTCAATTTCGCAGAGAGCTAACTGGAAGTTAGCTGCTCACCTGGCGGAACTCTCTTGTGCGTATGCTCTGCCCATAGAGCATGTGCAGTATGCATTCATCTGGCCAGTAAGGGAATGTCAAACCAGACACCAGAATAAAAACTCTGGTATACTGTGAAATACAGAGAGATTTATCTGGCGGTGATAGACTTAATCAGCATTGTGTGAACTCGTTTGGCAAGGGCTTGAATGTAACAGACGTTCATTTATATGTAAAAGTTCCATACTGCAGGTTTTAAGTGTGAAGTTGTGAAAGTGACCATTTGAAAAGTATATTGTATATAATGTGTTGGATTATGATGAGTGAAGTTGTGTTGTGCTTGCCTGGAGCAGGGACACCATGGACAGTGTGAAGCAGAGTGCAGCACTATGTCTGCTACGACTCAACAGGACGTCTCCTGACCTGGTACCCATGGGTGAATGGACAGCCCGAGTGGTCCATCTGCTCAATGATCAGCACCTGGTAAGCCTCACTACTATCCTAAGACCCAGTCACACCCTGTAACTTCTGTGTACCTGAAAAATATTTTCCCTGGATGATGAAATGTTATGTCAGTGGGTCTGTATTTTTTCTGTCTGTTTTTAGGGAGTGGTAACAGCAGCCACCAGCCTTATCACTACTCTGGCTCAGAAGAGTCCTGATGACTTCAAGACATCCATCTCACTGGCTATAGCCAGGCTGAGCAGGGTGGGTGTCAATCTGTAGCTTTACACAGTGTCTTCATCTCACTGATGTTAAAGGTAAAATGTGTTTCTGACATCTATTGATGTGATATCTTGTCCTTGCTTGTCCAGATTGTGACTTCAGCATCCATCGACCTCCAGGACTATACATACTACTTTGTTGCTGCACCCTGGCTGTCTGTTAAATTACTGCGTCTGCTACAGTGCTACCCTCCACCTGGTATGGTACAGAACAGGCCTGTGTTTATGGAAGAGAAAATTAGGTCAGGTGGAAAGATAAAATCCTGTCACCTGGAACTTTGAGCAGCAGTCGTTAGAGATTCTTGCATTTACAGTTGTTTACATCTACTGTAGATTCTTCTTAACTTTGCAAGGGATGTTCAATGTTTTTCCAACAATTTGTATATCTTGCCAACTACTATCCAGATTGAAAAGGAAACTGATATGGATATTCATGGTTCCCATATCAATCTTGATTTGATGATTCCAGTTACTGGTGTTTGCCCTCTTCTTTACTGCCAGGTCAGATTATCAGCTTTGTCCACAAGGTAACTAATGGCCATATTTTCATCAAATTAGCTGTGGGTATAGGATAAAACTATTGATTTAGGGAATCCCATTGCCTTCCCTCTAGCATCACCCTCCTGCTTGAAACATTAGATGCTTGCAAATCCCAGTACAGTAGTCAGCTGTCTAGCCGGCAGCCAGCTCTTGTGGAACTTCTTGCTTGACAGTTAATAACATTCTTTCACACAAATCTTCCAATACAGAGTAACGACATTTTTGCAGAGCTTAGAGTTTAAGGTAATATTCAGGTTATTTGCTTTCCCTCTTAGTGTGATGAGAAGATCTATATCATTAAGTACAGTGCTGGAATTATTTAGTCTAGTTTAAAATAAAGACTGGAGTCAAGGAGAAACAGCCAGCTGGCTCTGTCAGAAAAGGAAAAAAAACACACCTACTCACACCTCCAAAGGGCAACACACACTGCCTTATTTCACATTATGTAAATAAGACTGCTTTAGAGGTGTAGGTAGGCTTTTTAAAAACTTTGGACAGAGGTATGTTCCCCTGCCTCTAGTCTTCATGCTAAGCTAGGCTAAACACATCAAATATTAGCTCTGTACTAAACACATTCGTGAGAATGGTATCAATCTCTCAGAAAGGAAGAAAACAAGCATATTTGCCCAATGATGGCTGCACGCATCATTTCTGAGATGTTTCAGTCTTTAATACAAAACTGCCAGGTTTTGATTACTTGGTTGTTTAAAAATAGGATAAAGTTGCATAATGCAAGTTTTGGCTATGAGATGACAGAAAGTAGAAATTATGTCAGTTTATCAAATTCTTAAAAATAATGAGGCGGGAAAAATGACTTACACATCCAGCAGAAAACCAGCCAGTCAAAAATTCATTCACATTTTAGAGCTGCTTTGGTCTGCTGACTCCTGACAAAAATATCTGAGCCTCTTTAGATTGGCAGATGTTCAGCTCTCTTCATCAGGTACTTGTTTACTTCAGCTTTCCACTACTTTGAGCTGGGCACAGAGTAAACTGCAAACTGAAACAACAAGCCCACAGTGGCTGAAAGCACTAACAACCCAGAGGTTGATTTGATTCACTGTTAATATCAAAACATATTTCATAATGTAGACCTTATACTGAGTTTATGCAAGTAATGAACCTAACCTAGCCTTTGTTGATGCAGAGGATGCAGCGCTGCGAAGTCGTCTGACAGAATGTCTGGAGACCATCCTAAATAAAGCCCAGGAGCCGCCCAAGTCCAAGAAGGTCCAGCACTCCAACGCAAAGAATGCTGTTCTGTTTGAAGCCATCTCACTCATCATCCACCATGACAGGTCAGTCAGATTCACTGTGAATTTGGGTTCAGTTTCTTAGGAATTTTACCCGCAGGTCACTGTATAGGCTTTTAGCAAATAGTGATTTCCACCATTAGTTGTATTAGATTCAGTTCAACTGTAGCAGACTCTAGACTGTAACGCTGCATTAATAACACCAACAACAGAGGAATGTGCTCTGACTTGGATATGATTCATCTTAAAACTTCACATTAAGGTCACAGGACAAACCCAACTGTCACCAATTCAAACTCTTGTGTTGTGTAGCACTTGTGGGGTTTTTGGATTTTGAAGTGTGTGTTTGCATGTAAACACTCCAGCTAATTGTTGTATCTCGTCTCTCAGTGAGCCCACCCTGTTGGTTCGAGCCTGCAACCAGCTAGGTCAGTTTCTGCAGCACAGGGAAACCAACCTGCGTTATTTGGCTCTGGAGAGCATGTGCACACTGGCCAGCTCTGAGTTTTCTCACGAGGCAGTAAAGACGCATATAGAAACCGTGATCAACGCTCTTAAGGTGAGTCCTTTGATAAGTGTTTTCAGGTTAATGTGAAAATGATGTGTACGGTTTGGATGACTTGTTTCAGAACCTGATAGTTCTCTGGTCTTCCATGTTTTGTTTTAGTTTTGACCATCAGACCAGTGGTAATCAGGATTCTGAAATATGAAACTGGAATAATTATTCATGTGGTCAATGGTTATTTACAATTAATGAATGAATAATTGCATTTATAAACAAGTTCTAGAGTGAGCATGGACAATCTTTGTGTAACATAATAATCTCAACTCAAAGGTCCACTTGCTATCTTTTTGGAACTTTCCACTGTATCCCATGTTTTCATAACCACTTTATAACGGAAATGATAACTCCTCTCTCCACTCAAAGATGGTCATTGACAACTTCAAAAAACTAGTAAGTGGACCTTTTGAGGTTAGTTTATTTTTTATACACAAGTTCTAGAGAGAGTTATTGAATTTACATTTAAAAATGGTAATAAAGTTATAAAATAATCAGTAAATTTTCCAATTAATAAATAAATGATATTTTAGATTTTAAGAGGGATTTGCAAAATATTTTATGTAAAGACTTTATATTAACCATCTTACCTAATTCCTTTGTCCTTGTTATAACATCTTGTCTTTCATTTAAATGTAAATACATGGCAGCAGTGTGTCACACTAAAATGCAAAGTGACTCCAACCCACAGGGTGATTATAGGAACTGATTCAAGCTGTGTTCTGTCCTGTTAACCACAAAGGCTTTCTAAGAAAGATGCTCTCTCAGTTTGATATAGTTTTTTACTGCCACCTAGTGTTGTATGTGAATATTCCTCAGAACAGCTGAACTTCATATTATTAAACATCATAAGATTAGAGAATATACAATATATAAAACTTTTCATAACAGCCTTATTGTGATAACAGTAATTTATTTATGTGAAAATTAGTCTAAGTTTCAAACAAATCCAATTTTGATAACAGAAACTGCAAAATATTTTTATGCCAAACCAAACCTGCACATCATATTCATGTTTACATGCCAGATGTTTCACATCAGCAAATTTAATTTTGTGTTTGAAGACTGTCTGTCCTCCAATTTATATTTATTGACTTTAAGGAAATGTGGAGCTCTTTATATCATTCCAGGAACACAAGAGTAAATATTATTACAAGACATGTAGGAAAAAATAGTAAAATGAAAAGACAACCTGTCACATTCTCAGGAGACACATTCACATTAACTGTGATTAAAATCTAAACAGGCATTTTTTTTCAATTTCTATGTAGGTCCAGAAAAAAAGGTCGTAGGAGGAAGAATAATCTTTTAATGTTTTAAGCACAGACTCATACGATGCTTTTTCTACCACTACACTCACCTTATCTTTCAAATCTTTAGCTACCTCCTGTGCTGTTATCACACCATCATAATAACTGAGAAGGCACATTTGGTATGTTTGGTATTTGAGATCCATCCTCTAATAAAAATCAATCAAGAGCTGCATTAATTACTGAACCAAACCATCCACCCAGGACTTCTATCACTTGTACATTGAAGCACAAATTATCCTTCATCAGTCTTATTCTGTGGAGTCTTATTGGTTTATGACAATATCTCAATTTAATATATAAAAACTTCATATAGTGTAAAGTTCCTCTTTGCTTCCTTTACATATTTACCACATTCTGCCCAAATTTTCCATCTTTAAATTCTTTTCCCAGATCATTCTGTTAAAACAGTTTGACATATGATGAATCATTACCCATAAAGTTGTTGGTAAATTTCTAAATATTTATAATCCACAATGTTGTCTGTGACAATACTGGATGTATATCTTGCACAATCTCTTGTTTGTAAATACTTTCAGTAATGTTCTTTACCCTTAAGAACAATATTGTCCAGTTAAATTTCCGTAGGACATAAATATACCTTCTTTTCACAGATATCCAATAGTATAGAATTTAAGATCCGTTGCAAGTGTCATTTCATATCTTGTGTTGATATGTGTTTTCTACACAGACTGAGCGAGATGTGAGCGTGCGCCAGCGGGCTGTGGATCTGCTCTATGCCATGTGTGACCGCAGCAACGCCAAGCAGATCGTGGCAGAGATGCTGAGCTACCTAGAGACGGCTGATTACTCCATCAGAGAGGAGATAGTGGGTCACCCATTCAGGCCTGTACACCACAAAGTTTCCCTGTGTTCCACTCTCGCCCTCAGCCAGTTGCCTCTCTTCCTCAGGTGCTCAAGGTGGCCATCCTGGCAGAGAAGTACGCTGTCGACTACACCTGGTACGTGGACACCATCCTCAACCTCATCCGCATCGCCGGGGACTATGTCAGTGAGGAGGTGTGGTATCGTGTCATCCAAATCGTCATAAACCGAGATGATGTCCAAGGCTACGCTGCCAAAACTGTTTTTGAGGTGGGTATGGAGCTTTGTGCCATCACAGATCGACTTTACTGTCAGTGCGCACCCTCAGTGTCAGCCTCATCAGTGTTATAAGCAAATGTATCGTATATATTTTTTTAGAATATGTGGGCTAATGATCTGGCCAAAACCTACTACATAGGTGCAAATTTAAAAAAACAAATGGATTTTTCCAATCCATACTCAAACTATCATGTTGTACAGTGCAGCAACTCCTGAGCCATTTCTGGTACTTTTAAATGATAGGTATTGGCTAAATAAGGTGATTTCTAGTCCTTTGCTTGCTCCGGGTGCTCCTGCTGTCACAAAGGCCCCTTTGTGCTCTGTTAAAACACTGGGAGCACACAGCGAGCACTTCATCACAGAATATTAGCAGAAACCATCAAAGTAAAGCTGTGATGCAAGTATTTTCAGAGTTATTCAGCTGTTGAATTGCATAACAAATGTAAATATTTGCCTGCTTTACACTAAGTGAGCACTTTATGTTAAGAGAAATATTTATTTGAATCAGACTCTTGCCAAGATTTAGAAAAACAACATTGGATTAAAAAAAGAAAGAGAAGTAGTAGAGAAATAACCAAAAATTTATGACTGTTAGGAATTAAGTTTGATCAGTGGCAATCAAGAGACCCTTTGAGCTGATTACACTTTACCCACAAGAAATCCTCAAGGAGCCCATGCAGTGGGAAACAGTATGGGCTCCAGAGGAATTGTATCCTTGTTACTCGACTCTGTTGGGTCCACATGGACATGCTGGCTGGGTGGTTACCTCCCATTCTATTCAAACTCTCACTTCTTCTTTTTTGTTTCTAACCCAGTGCTCTCATGCTTTGTGAACACTTGCAGGCACTACAGGCTCCCGCCTGCCATGAGAACCTTGTTAAAGTCGGAGGTTACATCCTGGGAGAATTTGGTAACCTGATTGCTGGTGACTCGCGCTCCAGGTACAAACAGCATCCACAAAAAACCCGAACACGGTGCAGTGTTTAACATGTAGAAGAAGTTAGAGGAATATAATGTTGTCTATCAGCGAGTATGGTTTAATATACAGTGGAATTATCAGCATAGAGTTGACCTGAAGGATAAGAAGCCTTACTGTCACTGTTTTATATCGTCTTCTCCTTCAGCCCTCTGGTCCAGTTCAACCTTCTCCACTCCAAGTTCCACCTGTGCTCCGTGCCGACGCGGGCGCTGCTGCTGTCGGCCTACATCAAGTTCATTAACTTGTTTCCAGAAGTGAAGGCCACCATCCAGGACGTCCTGCGCTCAGACAGCCAGCTCCGCAACGCTGATGTGGAGCTTCAGCAGAGAGCTGTGGAGTACCTGAGGCTCAGCTGCATCGCCAGCACAGATATATTGGTTAGTGATTTCTGCAGGGAGTGGACAAAATACTGAAAACATACAAACAGGCTCACACACACTCAGTAGAGTCATAGAATAAATTTGCAGTGTCTTAAATTAATACAAAGTGACTTTCACAGTGTCATCTCGTGACTGTATTGATCATGAGATGAAATGCATCACAATCTATTTGATTCTGTGTGTCAGCAAACGATTTACGGAAAAACTGCTAAAATTGTTAATTGTACAGCGGTGCAGTAACTGTCTGTGTACAGTATTCCCTCAGTCTCTCCGTCCCTCCCCAGGCCACAGTGTTAGAAGAGATGCCTCCGTTCCCAGAGAGAGAGTCTTCAATCCTGGCCAAGCTGAAGAGGAAGAAGGGTCCAGGCCACCTGCCGGACATCGATGACACCCGGCGGAACGTCAACGGCAGCACGGAGCACAGCGAGAGCAGCGAGGCCACGAGCAAGGTAACTCCACAGTGCTGGAATAGCTAGCAGTGACACTTCATTTGCGAAGAAATGTGCATCATAACAGTTATACTCTTTTTATTGTGTATCGATAATTACTGGTTTCCAGCCTTTTGGCCTTTGCCTTTATTTTCCATCGTTTTTTAGCCTTTCCTTGATCTTCACTTCCACTTGTCCTCTCTTCTCCTTCCCCGTCTTCACCCCTCTATCCTTCCTCTACTCTTTCTGTCCCGCTCCTTCTCTTTCTCCTTCAGTCTTCTCCTTCACTGATGACAGACCTTCTCCCAACCAACAGGCCCCGCCCTGCCTCCTCTAGTCCCATCATGCTCTCTGCTGGGACCATGGTATACTGATACTGTAGCTAGAAGCAACACATAGTATACTGATTTACATCTTTGATTCATTACCACTGCAGTGGAAACTACTCTTGTCTTATATACACTCACTGAGCACTTCATTATATAGAAAGTGTTATATATAAAGTGCTCAGTGAGTGTATTGACTAACCATGCAGTTGGATTTTTCTGGGAAATGCCTTTTTGTCACATATCATTAAGCTATTTCTGTGTTATTGTATGCTTAAGTATTTTGCTTAGAATGTTTCCTATTGACTCATGTCCAGGTGTTACACATGTTTATTCACATCTAGATAGAATCAGTGCTAACATTAGCAAGCTAGGTTAATTCACTTCCACTATCTCCACGTTTTGAGTGGAATACAAACGTAGCAGGAACAGCTGCCGATGGAAACACCCACTCAGATGCTTGAGGTTGAGATGCTGTTTCCACAAATTTGTCCAAACAGTTTATTCTATTGTGAAAAACTGAAAACTATGCACAACAGCCGTGGTATTATTATAGTTTATATTTCTTTACTAAACAAATGAGGAAAATGCTAATGTCAGTTTGATGTAAAAACTTAGATTGAGGTTTTGGTGTGCTGTGTGTGCAGTTATTGTATGTCAAAGATAATATTTGCTGACTTTCTCCCCCAGAGTTCCACCCACCCCTTCACAGACCTGCTGAATCTGAACTCCACCCCCTCAGCAGGAGGCAGCCTGCTGATTGATGTCTTTTCTGACAACTCAACTCCTGCCTCCATGGATGTGTCTGAGGAAAATTTCTCCAGGTGGGCTCACACTGTGCGCTTGGTTGATGAAATCAGCAGAGAAATACAGTTTGCAGCATTTGTTGCTTTGGACTAAATTGCCCCATTAGTGAAAAATGCAAGTTCTCAAAAGTCTTCTTTATGTGTGTGTGTGTGCAGATTCGTTTGCAAGAACAACGGCGTTCTCTATGAGAACCAGCTTTTGCAAATTGGACTTAAGTCTGAGTACAGACAGAACCTGGGTGAGCAGATTTACAATATCAAATGTGCATCTTTCTGTTTTGGGAAATCTCATTAGATTTAATCAATTTTGCTGGTATTTTTTAAGAATTTTAAGGAAGTGTTTATCTTCTGTCGTACCCCAGGTCGTATGTATGTGTTCTTTGGCAACAAGACATCTACCCAGTTCCTCAGCTTCTCCTCAGCGGTGGTCAGTCAGGACACGCTCAACACTCATATCCTTTCTGCTGCTAGTTAGATTATTAGTCATGTTTTAACCCACAGGAAGTGCTGCAGTTAACTTAACACAAGTAACTAGTTCCTCCTCAGTACACTTGTACTTCAGCTCTGCAGGTGTGCTGAGATGAATACTAGCGTAATTTTGGTATCAGAAGAATTCTTAACCATGGCTTCCACAGCTGAACGTCCACGCTAAGACAGTAGACCCCATAATAGAGGGTGGCGCTCAGGTCCAGCAGATCCTCAATATCGAGTGTGTGTCCGATTTCACCGACGCGCCAGTGCTCAACATTCAGTTCAGGTTGGTGCCTGAATGCGACTTTTTAAAAAATGTTGACATGATGAGCTAATTATATAAGCTAATGTCTGATTCTGTATATGTGTGGACAGATATGGTGGAGCCCTTCAGAACATTGCAGTGAAGCTCCCTGTGATGCTTAACAAGTTTTTTCAGCCCACAGAGATGACATCCCAAGACTTTTTCCAGCGCTGGAAACAGCTCGGCGCGTAAGGTTCACTTTACATGATCAGTGTAGCAGGAGAAAACTTCCCCTCATGCTTCTGTGTACTGTCACAGTCAAATAGAGATGTTCATTCATGTCAAGAGCATGAATGGCATTCAGTCAGCCCGCTATGATAGGTCAACATTCAGCTCAACATTTCCCTCTACAAGCATTGGTGCTCCAGCCCAAAGGTGTCGACGTGTTTTTGCATTAACTACATAACATACACAAACTGTACATTTGCAGTAGTAATGGTTTTCTTTTTTACAAAAGACATTTTGACTTGTGACAGTAGGAAAAGCACACATGTAGATAATAAAATGAATGAGGCTCAGTTTCAGGGTCCTGGTATTGTGCATGCTGGCTCACTGTCACACTGTCAGGACTTACTGGGACTACTGGGCTACTGGGACACACTAACGAAGCTTTTCCTGCTGTGACAAGTCAAAATATCTGCTGTACAAAAATAAAAGTAAAAATGCCAAAAAAAACAACAACAACACTGGTGTCAACTTCTAAAATTTGGTTATTTTGGTTTTATGTTTAAAAAAAATCAAGCAGTTTGAATATATCAACTTGGGATTTGGGTAAAGAGTGTTTTACTATTTCTGACATTTTATGGACAAATCTATTTAAAAGAGAAATGAATCTACAGATTAATCAGTGAGGAAAATAATCATTAGTTGCAGCTCTGTTTCATTTCTTGTTCTGTTTTTATCTGATTCCAACTAAGTGGATAAAATATCCTGATTCACTAAGCTCTGAGCTTAACAAATCTCTTATTGATATGTTTTGTTATTAGCATTGTCCAAAACATTCATTTTTAGCTGGTGTTGAGTGTTGTGTCTGCCAGTTTAAATGACAAACATTGTCTTCAGCAGATTATATAAACTGTAATGAAAGTTAAAGGGACACTCCGCAGATTTTACACATAATGGTCATGAAGAATCAGGTGTGCAGCAGTAAGCAGGCTACACCTGTGGTTTCAGGACCTCAGATACACATTCAGTGGATTCAGTAAGGGCTACCGATTATTTTAGTAATTGAGTATTCTACCGATAATTCCATCGATTGAGTAATTGGATGCTATGCTAATGCTAATGCTAACATTAACGTTACCTGTCGGGTCCGCTCATGCTATTGTGGTAGGCTAGTTCAGTTTTACTTACACTGTACAGAGTTTTTGTTTTGTTTCAGCTCCCTGTTGTTTTCTCTGGCCTGTCTCTTTTCTTCGCCCCTCGCTGTTTTCTCTCTCTTTCTCCATTTTGCAATCCACGCCATCAAATCATGTCTTCTTGACATCATGTGTCTACAGTGTAAGTGCGTTGTGCGATAGTAATCATCCGTGCAACAAACAATGTGCTGTATATAGTTACATGGATTAAACGAAGATGATTTTTAGTAATCGAGTTTCTCGAGGAATCATTTCAGCCCTAGATTTGATACTGGATGAGACTATAAAATCCTTTCAAACCTCACCTATAGTTTATGTGAAAACAAAGCTTTGTAAAGTCCTTTTGACCTCTCTTGGAATTTAGGTGTTGTATGAATGCAAGTATCAACATACATTTAACAGATTGAGCTTCACATCGGCAGTATTTATTGCAGAGGCCTTGTCATAGAAAGGATTCCATTGCAAATGTTATTGCCAGAAAACTAATCTTCTCCTCTCTCTACCCTGCAGTCCTCAGCAGGAGGTTCAGAAAATCTTCAAAGCCAAACACTCGATGGACACTGATGTTACCAAGGCCAAGGTAAAATATTTATCCTCTGAGGAAACCTTCTTCAGACACCTTTACAAATGTACCAGCTGGTTGTGTGAAAATCGACATGACATGCTGTCATGTGAGCCACTAAAACATGATACGATATTTAAAATCATAGAGGAAATGTGCCTGAATGAATTGATTGTTTGAAGTGCCAAGTTTGGTTATTGTTGTTCCACTTTTGCTTTTCCACTTATTTAATCAGTGATGTTATGGCACATTTTGTCTTTGTACTTTATTTAGTTATGTCTCAGTCATAAAGGATGCATCATTTTTTTAAATATATAGCAGCTTCTCAGAAAAATTGCAATACAGTTTTTGACCTTTTTTGTTGTTATTTTTCCACTAAACTACAGTATTTTTTGAATTCAGTGGGGGTTTTGGAATGCACAGATAGTCCTGTGTATATACTGTAATTATTTGCGTAAGACAGATAATATTTTTATAAAACTTCAGATTGTACATTCGTAAACATGAGCAGTTTGTGTCCATCTCTTATCTGTAATACTTGGTAGCATATAGACTTTGTCAGCCAAGATAGAATTTGGTATAACAATCATGACTCAGGATCCAGTTACTCCACATATAGAGTACTTTTAATGAACCTTTTGGCCCTGTAGTGAGTGTGCATGTGTTCCCAGGGAGCATGCTCGCATCAAACGGTTAGATGTGTTTGTTGTGTTACAGATGGTTCAGTTTAGAAATGCTGAGATGAGTTTGCTGAGGTACGGTATAAATTTGTGGAATGTGAGCAACAGCCTGGGAACAAGAGCTGCCTAAGAAGCCAACTTCTTTGGAATGAAAATCCTTGAGGTGCCAGTTCACCTGTTAACTTAGAGGTTTGACTTTTATTAGATGTTAGCTTGTGCTGTAATTAGTCACATTTGTTTCTTCTTGATTTGATAATTTATGTGGAAATATTGTGCGTCTTGGACAAAACTGCATGCCCAATTATGCAGTGACTCATTGAATATGCCTTATTTCTTGAGATCCCAACATTTCAATACTCCTGGAGGGACTGACTACACCTTGATTGTAACATCAGAATCCAGGAATTCTGGAGATCACTCTTGAATTGAATCAGCAACTTGAAGAATTGAATCACTATAAATTAAGTTGATAGGGTAATCATATGATTGGTTCACAATTTCCGGATTTTTTTCCCCCACATCACTTTGCTTTCTTGTGTGCATATAATCATATCCTCTTTTTCCTGCAGATCTTAGGCTTTGGTGTAGCTCTGCTGGATGGGGTGGATCCCAATCCTGCAAACTTTGTTGGAGCAGGAGTCATCCACACTAAGAGCACTCAGGTGGGCTGCCTCCTCAGACTGGAGCCCAATGAACAAGCAGAGGTAAAGGTAAACACACACACACACACACACAACCCTGTGTTAAACCATAATATATCTATATATTGTGTAACTGTGTGTGTGTGTTTTTTTTTGTTCAGATGTACCGTCTCACCCTCCGGACCAGCAGGGACTCTGTGTCTCAGAGACTGTGTGATCTCCTCTCTGATCAGTTCTAGACTCGACACAGCACCAGCGTTACCACACATTTACTCTCCTAGTCTCACCTTAGATTGGAATTGATGTATTGTACAGTGTAAATTCTTTTTTTATTTGACTTACTCTACATGTAAATGAAAAGAAATGTATTTTTGGCACACAGCTTTACTAATATGTCACTGCTTTAAACCTGCCTGTACTGTATGTGTGTGTACTCACACTGTGAGCACCTTAGCCGACATGTTGCGGGTGGTGCAGGAGGCTCTGAATGCTTCTCTGTAGTGTTCTGCAGCTCCAAAGTTTTGAAATTGTGTGTTTTTTGCTGCTTGAGTACTGCCTTTCTTCTCATTGAAACATTTTGAGGAGTGTTTAGCATTAATTAGATTACCAAGCGTACCAATGAATTCAATAATCGACTGTTCTGATAGCGTTTCTATGAGACATTTTATTCTTGTAGTGTTTCAAACGAGTGTTGCACAGAACTGGGAAGCTTTCCTCAACTTCTAGCCCATTTTGCACTTGTTAGAGAAAAAAAGATCACATCAGATAGATTTAGACGAGAGAATTTTGACTTGAATCTCAGAATTCTTACTTGCTTCACAAATTTTACACATCTGTCGTCTCAGGAGCAAAGGCAAAGCTATGCATTGTGGGGTTTTTTTTTAGCTAAAGGTAGACTTTGAATGCTATATTTTTTCTGTTCCATTGTGGGAATTTTTAAGCTTTGCAGAAATTTTACACGTTTAGTTTAAACATTCAAATAAAATGGCAAAATCTTAATTTAGTACACTAGGTAGCAAATGGGTAGCAATTTCTGATAGTGATGGAATTCAGTGTCAGCTTTTTTTCCCCCTCATAATATCTACAAAACTCTGGCCCTGATCTCCTTCCACACAGTTGTGCCTTTGAGCTTTTACTACACTGTTAAATAGACACGCGTAATATTCTTAAAATCTTAAGCACTACAACACTGTCTCACTACTTTTGCCTAAATGCATTTATTCACAGAGCACTTTCCAAACTGGTAATATTTCTATATTTCAATACCGCTCGGTGTATTTTCTGTTTTATAAATTGTACTTTTGTCATATACCTTGATGACATATTTGATGTGGCCTCGTCTTTTAAAACACACACAACAGACACTAAACCAGACTCCTAAAAGTGGGTTAAGAGGTCTTAAAAAATGCAGCCTAAAATGCTCCATGCATACACATAATCTGTGATTTGAACAATTTGGGAATTTGGCGAAATCAGCCACTCTATAAAAGTTGAAATCCAAGACAAAAGCTTTAAGTTCTGGCCCGTTAAAGGTGGAAACAGATCATTTTTATATGTTTTATGTTAAATATGTTCCATATTTTGGGAAATAAGTTTATTCACTTCCTTGCTGAGAGTTAGATAAGGAGATTAATAACAATCTAATATATGTTCTAAAAATTTTAGGCTGGAGCCAGGAGACAGTTAATTTAGCAGAAAGACTGGGAATGGGGAAATGGCTAGCTAGTTTCTGTCCGAAGGTAAAAAAAAAAAAAAACAGCTGAAATTTCTGACTGCCAGAATGTCTAAAGCTCACTAATCGACCCGTTATAACTTGTTTGTTTAATCAATACAAAAAATGAAGTGTACAAACTACAAGTTGTGACTTTCTGTTGAGTGTGGTGATGACAACACTCTAGGAAGTCACTGCACCCCGCCAAGAGATAGTTCTGCATATAACACTTCGTAAAACCATTTTTTGTACGGATTAGACAAATGAGATATAATGTGTTCCCTAAGTCGTGATCTTTAGAGCTGCTGGAAGGCTTTTTTTTCTTCATCTTTGGACAGAATCAATCTATTTTTTTCCAGTCTTTTTGCTAAGCTAAGCTAATCGACTCCTGGCAGGAGCTTCATATGAAATGGACAGATATGAGAGTGGTATCGATCTTCTCATCTAACTCTCGGCAAGAAAACAAATAAGAAAATGTCTCAAAGTGACAAACTTTCCTTAAGAGCTTTTGTTCAGCAATAGTAATCGCAATAAATAAGAATATAAGAACAAATGTAAGTGAATACTAAAAGAATACATCTGTAGATGGTGTTAAAGTGGTTGGCCGACTCATGAGCTCATCAAGTATCTTAAAGTGGAGCTGAGAAGCTTTACTCTGAGGTCTCATTTTACTAAGTTGATACCATCTTTTAAAAATGGTTATAGGCCTTCACTATGCCCATAACCATTTCTCCTTATATATGGGCTCATGTCTTGTTGGATATGAGGTTTCACATCATTTAAATGCAGTGGAATCAGACTTTTGGGTGTCTTAAGGTTTATCTATTTACTGTCATCAGGCATGTGAAATCCCAGCAGTGATACAGAAGAGCAACCAGCCCAGAGTCACTGAGTCCCTTCTGTTGTTCAGCAGCTTATTGTCAAGATCACAAATGGGATGGAGGTGTGGTGCAGGATTTGGAAGCACTGATCTTCTTACTAATCTGTATTGTATACAGGACCATGGAGACACTGAAACAGGGTGATACTGTAGGTGCCAGCTGGGATTAGTTTAAAGCTCTAATCAATATTTTATTTTAGTGAAGGATCAAAGGTGTAATGTGAAGGTGTTGCTCATAGTGATGAACCCACAGAGCATTACCATCTAATAGTTTCCCTCAGTGCTACGGGGCTTTTTAGTGTCTTTCAGCTTGTTGTCTTGGTTTTACGCCTGGAACTGTTTTGATTGAGTCTCACTGCTCTCATCAGTGTCCAGATGCAGCCATGCAAAAATACTGTACAACACCTGTTGCTAGCTAACTAGCTTTTTTTGGCATTTCATATAGTATCTTTTGGACATTTTTATACCTTTATTACAGAGCGAACAGTAGAAAGATGGGGAATGATATAAAACAAAGCCCCTAAACAGATTTGGACCAGATGCATTGTAATTCATGGTTAGCGCCTCAACTTGTAAGCCACCAAGGTACTAGCTGGTGAACATAGTGAAGCATTTAGCAGCTAAAGAGCCAGACATTTTCTTCAGGAGTTGGTGGCGACCATAACAGAGCTCAAAGGTCACTAGGTCAGAGATAGGACTATGAATGATAATATTGCTCAATATTTTCTATGTGTGTAAGCAATTGTTAACTGCTAATAAGTTCACCATATCAACTTCATGATAATATGTCAGTGTTGTGTTTACAGCTTGTTTCTGATGTCCCCAGTTGGCCATAAGATCTCTTGGTCTGGTTCTTGGAACCTAGTTCTTGTTTTTATCCAGTACACTTACAGTATAGTTTGGCATTATGTTGCACTAATGTTAGAGAAAACACACGGCAAGTATGCTCAGTGGGACCACAAGTTTGCACCAGAATCTAAATGGGGCCACAGAAAAACAAGCTTTCATTGGCTTTGAAACAAGTCCAGGCTAAGCCAACTATCAGACTCATTGGTTCAGTTTTAACCTAATCTACAAATAACTGTTTGATAGTTACAAAGACTAACTACTGAAACTCATTCCTGTGGGCTCATTGGATTCTGATTTAAAACAGTGTCCATGCTAGATACAAGGTTATGCTAAACTAAACTGTAGATATTTTGGCCAAAACTGACATTAAGACCCAGTTTACATCCATGGTACAATATCCACTATACTCAACACTAACTTCAACTTTAGACTTTGTCATAGTGCTGTTGTTATTGTGCCTTCTAACAAGACAAGTGCTCCGTCTCCCTCCTCTGTGACACAGGGTTATGCTGCATTATTAGAAAAAATATAAAAGGCTGGATATGTTGTTGCTAAGTAAATGTAATGTCATTTAAACATCCATATCCCAAAAAATGTTTTTATGAATAAAAAAAATCTGCCAGACATTGCTTGGTTTGTGACAGAAAAAGACACATAATCATACATTATGATCATACAATATGCTCAATAAACTCACATCACATAATCCCCTCATTCTACTTCAAAACTGGTTTACAGTTGACTGCTGGTATCTCTAATATAAGTCTTTCTGCTCGCTGGCTTGAAACTGTGAAACTGTTCCAGATGGGTTTTTTTTTTTTGTTTTTTCGGCTGCTGAGTCTAAGATAGTCCTACCAATCTGTTTCTGTTTCTAGAGTTTCACCAGGTGTGTTTTAGAGAAGCTACATCACAGAGAGAGTGAGTGGTGGCAGCTGACATTTTAGTCACAACTTCACAGTTTGAAGTCTATTTTAGTGTTTAAAACTGAAGCAACAAATCTGTTTTGAGCAAACTGAGATGTTTTGGCTTTCTTACTTGTGTGGGGAAAAACTAGTATTTTTAATTACTTTCCTATTGTGGAGTACTATTCAGTTCTCACCAAGGCTTCATAAGTGATTATGTCACCAAGCAAAGTGTTAACTGACAAAAATACAGGTTCTACCACTTGTACTTTCAAAATGAAATTGTTTTATGTCCATATGTGTATGTGGATACAGTTCCTCAGATAGACACTGGACCAGTTTGTCCTGCCCCACTACTGCAGTAGCCTCCATCCCACAGTGTCATTTTACATGTTTCATCTCTCTCTGAGAGGCTGAAACAATATGTTAGGGCTTTTCATCCTCACAGCTAAATGGACATCCACTGCTGGATTAATGAAATCTGATCTTTTATGCAGAATTCATACTGGTCTGTACATTCCTGTGCATTGTGCATCGATTAGTAACTAGTCTGTTAGTCTGTCACAGATATAAATTTATTTAGTTAATGAACTGAAATAATAAAGGCTTTAGAACTACATTTTAGCTCTTGGCCCTTCCAGATTATGTAATAATGTAGGTGTCACATTAAGGTCCCTGTCATCTCATCTTATATTTATGCACAAAGAATTAAAAAACAATTTACCAATATAATCAACAGTGAACCCAGAGACTTCAGGCCTCCTGAGGTTTAGTAGTCCAATTATTACCACACAAATGTCAGGTTAAAGTTTAGAAAACCTGATTCTACATTTGTCATTCTTTTATTCTTGTATGTTCAAATATTTGGAAGCACAGTCAGATACGCTGGACAGCCTCCCTCACTGAAAACAGGCTCCAGAGAGCATGGATACACCTTAAGTTCATTTAATTAGCATTCAATAAATATATATGTTGTTGTTATATGTTGTTAACAGGACCAAATTCAGCCCTGATTACTGCAGAAATCAGTCATCTTCACCAAGTTAATAATCTTAGTGAAATGTTGAGTAAAGATTTCAGATTACTGTCTAGTTGTTTATCAGGTTTAACAGAGCAGTTTATGTTAGTTATGTTAGTTCATTTTCTTTTCAATTCAAATTTTTCTTTTTTAATACCTGTGATTATTTTGATTCCGTTTCTCTTGAAAGTCAAACCAGCCTCTGAAAAGGAGCTTTAATTTTGCCCATAACATCGTCGACGATCTAGTTGACATCTCCATATCCTTTTAATTCTGTCTCGCTCATCTTATGAAAAATGGATGAACAATGTGCACATTAAACAGCAGCAGATCTAGTAAATTTTACATAGAGTGGCAAGAGGCTTTGGCGAGGTTACTGCCTCCATGTTGAGACAACGATAAAAAAAATCTGTGGTAAATTGAGAACAGTATGGAAGCTCATTTTTGCAATGAAAAGAAAAAAGTCAAGTCAACATTACACAACGATATTATGAGTGACTGTGTCATAATTTTTGACTCATTAAAGCCAACTTAAGATACGAAGTCAACATTCTGAGATGAGTCAAAAGTTTGACTTACTAAATCAAAATTATAAGGTAAAAAAAATCAAGTTTATTGATCCTAAATCAAAATGATAAAATATCAGATTTTCAGAGTCAACATTTTCTTATTGTCTTAGTTTTGATTTAGCATGAGTATTTTTTATTTTAATCATGCATAACTTTTCATGTATTTTTTCCTGGCCATAATAGGCCTCCATAAAATGGACAACAGAATATTTAAATAAAAGTCCCTGCATAACAGTTTTACTACAAGGACTTAAGAAAACCTAATATGATATCACATATTCATGTCATTTGAACTGAAAAGGCCAAATAGATGTCATTATTCAAATCATTATTCATCTCTGAGAACAGAATGTGTAATCTATGCTCAGAAACTAGTGAGTCAACCTCTGAGTTTAGATTATTTTGTTACATAATGAATATACAGATTCATGATAATTTGCCTATATTATACGGCCCTACGTGAAACGTTGAATCTTCTGCAACTCTTGCTACAAATTTGTGAGCATTAAGCCACAGATATATTCCTGAGCAGACGCGTACACAGACCACCACCATGGATGCATAGTAGCTCTGTTTATACTACTTTCTGAAGTCGGCTTGGAGGATGTGTTCCACATATGCACAGTAGATCAGCATCTACAAGAAGACAGCGTAGTGACCACATGGACAGTCACAACAAATTGAAGGTACCCGGATATCCACACAGAGCCTACGTGTACACCCTCTGATGACATAATTTACAATATGCGGACCCTCACGTACTCGCAGAGGTGGAGAGTACAATTTCGGCTTTAGTCAAAATGTGCCCTTACAGTCCTGAGAACTTTAAATAATTAAATAATCAGTCAGAAGCTGAGCAGTGTCAAATATTTTATTTGATCTGTCATTCCTAAACAGAGGTATACCAAAACCACCCTGATACAGAGTGCGGAAATAAGGAGACTCTACTCTTGTCCAGAATAGATGACTCCCCAGGCACCATAAGTTACATAGTTAAAAAAAAAACATAGAAAAATTGATGTTGACATCCATCTGATGTACAAAACATTATTTGTGCGATGGTCACAATCCATTCATTATTGGGTAATGCAGGTAAATTCCTACAGTGACTGTCAGTGATTGGTTTCTTTTAAGAATAGACAGTGATGATAGCAAACAGCTTATTGTGATAAAGTCATGACATCATCTGTAATCTAACACCTATTATTCATAGTTTTTCCAATTAAATACAAAAATAAACCTTCACATTGTAAAGGAGTCCTGTGGTGTTTGTCAGGCTGGACTCCTGAATTATGTGTCACCATAATTCAGTCTTGATAACGCACCTCTGCTTTCAGTTCCTTTGTGACAAAGTTAAGCAGTGTGGCAACGACCTGCTGCTGGAGACTGGCGTTGCCCATCACCAGGGCAATGAGCTGGGCTGCATCCATCCAGTTCAGGTTGCCTAGGACAGCCATAATATCACTGCAGAGCTTCTGCTGCTCGGCAGGTGGCAGCTCCATCAGGATCTGAGGCAGAGGCCTGAACTGGCCGCTTGTCAGCCAGCTCCCCAAGAGACCACCTACCGCTCCACCTGGAGGAGATGCAAAGAGGGAGGGACAAAGGCTCAGTTAGAGGTTCGGTAGAAATCAAATGGAAGCATGTACAATAAAACTCAAATAATGCAGGATTTCACATGATAATAGTCTGGTGATCATCTATATTTTTCTTATTGGCAACAAATTCTGTGAAAATACCTAAAACAATGAAATGAATTACATACACTGCATGTTTTGATTGAATCCTATACACACGTTAGGATGTTGAAGCATACATTTAACATCTAGCATTAGAGATTACTCCTGTTTGAGTAATGTCTGCTAAAAACTACAGCGCCCAGCGGTTAAAGCTTAAAAAGAAAGTTTGTGATATGTTTTTAAAATATAAACCCCAACCAGCACAAGCCTAGTTTCCCATTTAAGACCATTGATCGATTAGTCAACCCTGGTTCTTCTGGTGTCCCTATCACTTCAAATGCAGACTGTAAAACCTTTTTCATAGATAAGATTGAGGACATTCGATTGAAGATTCACTCCTCCACTTCTGTGTCTGACTTCGCTTGTCCTCAGCTGGATATTTTGGTTTTTAAGGAAAGCAGTATCCAAGAATAAACTGAAACTATTGCACTGGACATAAAACCTACCAAAATTCTTATTAGAAGATCTAGATATTTTAGCCCCATGCCTGCTTTCAATCATCAAGAGTACTCTATCTTCTGGATGTGTTCAGGATTATTTTAAGACCGCTAGTGCCCAGCCACCTCTCAAAAAACTCAAACTGTTGGTGGCTTTGTTTCCTCTCAAGCATCGTCTATGTATGGGGTGCCACAGGGCTCCATTCTAAGGCCAATTTTATTTTCCCTTTATTTACTCCCTTTGGGCCACATTATCAAACAGCATGATATTTCATTTCATTGCTATGCAGATGATACTCGGCTGTATTTTTCCTGCAAACTATCTGAATCAGCTAAGTTATCTTCCCTGCATAATTGTCTAGCTGTAGTTAAGGTTTGGATGGCAGGAAATTTTCTTCAGCTTAATTGCTTCAAAACGGAAATCCTTATTATAGGCCCTAAGCACACTCATGGACATGTTCTACCTCCTCTTGGCTCTCTAGCTCAGCATGAGGTACCAACTGTTAAAAACTATATTGTTATTGTAGATCAGAACCTCACTCTCGAGTCCCATGTTAAAAGGTGAGCTCAGTCATGTTTTTTTCCATTTGAGAAATATCTTTAGAATGAGATCTTTTATTTCTTTTAATGAGTTAATCATGCTTTTATCACTTCTCATCTGGATTATGGTAATGCTGTGTTTACATGATTGCACAGCTTCACAGTGTCCAAAATGCAGCTGCCAGACTTTTAACCAAATCACAAAAGCATGTTTATGTCTCCCCTGTTTTAGCTTCTGTTCACTGGCTGCCTGTACATTTTAGAATTGATTTTAAAATTTTACTCTTGACTTTTAAGGCCCTGTTAGCTATTCCCCAGTCAAGGCTCAAGACTAAGGGTGACAGGGCTTTTGCTGTCAGGGCTCCAACCCTTTGGAACAGCTTACCAGAGGAACTTAGACTAGAAAATTCACTTCATTCTAATAAATCCTCTCTCAAAACTTACTTCTACTGTATGGCTTTTGCTTAATTACTTTATCTGTTATTTATTTTATCTGTTACTCTCATATGTTACTGTTATCCATGATTTTTATCATTACTTTTACTGTTTTATGTGTTATTTTGTTTGTTGACTGTGATTTTGGATGTGATCGTTTTCCTGCTTTCTTTTACTCATTGTTTGTGAAGCACTTTGTAACGGTTGTTTTGAAAAGTGCTATATAAATAAACTTTATTATTATTATTATTATTATTATTATTATTATTATTATTATTATTATTATTATTTACATTGGATTGAATTTATTCCAATCCCAAAAGGGCCTGTGTAGTTTTTAACATTTAATGCATCCTCCTGACACCCAGCAGACAGTTTTACTTGTCAGGCTCAGTACTTCCTTCTGGCCTTCTTTGGAATAAGTCATCTGGTAATATGCAATACTACAGGTGTCTTTTTGTGGTTGTTAATCTTGGTCTTCCCATATGGAAGTTTTTATTAGACTTTAATAGTTGTAACCCACAGAGGACAATCCACAAGTGAGTGCCATGAGCCACAAATATTTCACTATCCACAAACATGTATTTTTTGAAAATGTGTGTTGTGTTCAGTCATATCCACAAAAATAAAGAGCAATTTGCAAATATGCATAACTTACTCTGTAAACATTTACGTATTTGTGGATCCATTTGTACATGTGAAACAGGTTTTTTCACTTTTGTTGATCACTTCCTGTCTGTCTGTAGGCAATGTGACATTTGTCACACACACCCCTGAGTCCCGCTCTTTTTCTCCAGTTTCATCACAGGCTAATGTTTCCAGCGCTAGCCCCCTCATATTGTCCTCTGGCATCCATATCCGCTGCACTTACATCAGATCCAGTGTTTGTTTCATATCCTGGATCTGAAACACCACCCAGAAATCCTATTTCAGTGCCTGTAATCCTTCCCATTCCTGTTGTGGCCAGCCAAAGACTAAACACCTTCAATTCATACTGCAACTCTTTCGAACTTGATATCAATTTCCTGTCCAGCAAGAACTATAAACATGGCTCTGTTCAATGTTACATCTCTAGCAAACAAATCATTTTTAATTACTGATCTTATAGTTAATTATAAGCTTGATTTTATGCACCTAACTGAAACCTGACTGGACATGAATCACACTGCCATCCTGAGACATGTCCACCAGATAACAGCTTTTATCAGTCAGTGAGACAGGAAAAAAGAGGGGGTGGAATTGCCACATCTACTCAGAAAACTTTAGCTGTACAAAGGTCGACCTGTGTAAGTTCTCATCCTTTGAATGTCTTGCCCTTGTCCTTAAAGCTGAAGCAGCTGTACTCATTACAATATACTGACTGCTCTTATCATCATCAAATATGATAATAAATAAATTTTAATAATTTTGAGTGGTCATTCACATTAATAACAGTGCTGACTCCAAGGCTATAGAATTCATGAATCTACTTGAAAGCCTAGAACTTACTCAACATATAACTGAACCCACTCATCAACAGGGCAATGTCCTAGATCCCGTAGTGTCAAAAGGGTTAACCAGTGTCTCATATTCCTGTCTCTGGTCACTATTGTGTTTTTTTAATAGTGTCTTGTCTGTAGCTATAACTACAGAGTTTATGGTGCAAAAGCGGTTCTTAGATGCTGGTGATGCTGCGAGTGAGTTCCCTGAGGATGTAAGTTCTTTTTTGATCCATGTAGTGTGAGCTGCTTGCTTGACAAAATGGTTGCTGCCCTATACCAAGAAATTAAAAATGCCCTAAAGGTGGTACCACTCATGGTCAAAAAGAAGGCATGTGAAAAAACATCACTATCCGTGAGTTGAAGCCTCTGCCTCTGACCTTCTTACCCAAACCTCTTCCCCTAAGTGTGAGAAATTTGCAATTTTCTGAACAATAAAACCACAACCATCAGAGCTGAAATTGTTAGAACTCCTGGTGACCTCTGCAGACAACCTTGTGAAAGGCAGGCAACAGTGAGAAGATTCTCTAGCCTCTCAAACTCACAACTTTGCAGGATTGTAGCTATAAGCAAATCTCCCATTTGATGCCTTGACCCTGTTCCTTCTGCACTCATTAAGAAGGTCTTCAATACCATTTCAAACACGGTCATAAACTTTATTAATACATCCCTTAAAACAGGAGTTTTTCCTGAAACAGAAACCTAACTAAGATTGTGGAGTTCTAAGCAATTAATGACCGATATCAAACCTCCCCTTTCTAAGCAAGATACTTGAAAAAGTTGTTTGCAACCAAATAAACAACTTTCTAAATGAGAACAATCTTCTGGAGAAATTTCAGTTGGGTTTCAGAGCTAATCATAGCACAGACACTGCTCTCACTAAGACAGTAAGTGATCTGAGACTTAGCACTGAAGCTAAAAATGTACTGTATCTGTTCTGGTTCTTCTTGATTTAAGTGTAGCATTCGATACTATTGACCATGAAATCCTCATAAATCACTTCGAGAGCTGGGTTGGCCTCTCAGACTGTGTTCCGGACATACATTACAGGAAGGAAATTTTTCATTAGTCTTGGAGAACATGTGTCAGAGACACATTACATAACTTCTGGTGTTGCACAAGGGACCTCTGCTATTCTACTATATATGCTTCTGCTAGGTGAGTCATTAGTGAACATGATGATGATACATAATTGTACATATCATAGAATATTTACATATGCTTTAAACTCCCTGATGCCTGTCTGTCTGCAATCAATAGATGGATGAGTAATGATTTAAAATCAAATGAGGAGAAGACAGAATTCTTATTAATTGGCCCCAAAGCAAAAAGGGATGAGCTCTTTAAAAGACTTGGCAACCTGATTGCCTTGATCATATTAGAGGTAAGAGGTTAAGAATCGATTTTAAAGTCATTCAACTTGTTTATAAAGCTCTCGATGGCTTATAGCTGACCTACATCACAGACTCCCTGTTACCCATAACCCTACCCAAAAGAAAATTGGAGATGCAGCTTTCTTCAATTATGCTCCAAAATTATGGAACACCTTACGTAAAAGTGATTAAAGAGGCATTAGAGACTCGGTTGAAACCTTTTAACGAGGGGTGGGGGGGGGGCTTAGCAGCAACACGTTTCTCTGTTTAGCGTTGTCAGGTTAGGCTAACCCATTGTTACTAACTTTGTGGCTAACCCTCTTCACTTCTCCAGCATTTGTACATGTGAGACAGGTTTTGCACATTTGTGGATTGCTTCCTGTCAGTTTGTGGGCCGTGTGACATTTGTGACCTCCCTCCTATTTGTTTGTGGATTTTCGTCCAATTTGTACCGGCGACATGGTTTGGAACTTTACTGTTTTGACTCAAAATTTTAGTGAAAAAGCTCTTGATAAACCTGCGGTACACTACGTGGCCAGAACCAAACTGCAGAAATCAAAGTTAGCAACTAGCTAGTGAAAATAGTGGATAATTTAGCAGCTAAAGAGCCAGATATTTCCCTCAGGAGTTGATGGAGACCAAAACAGAGCTAAAAGGAGAGGGAATATTGAACTTACATTTGTCAAGTAGACAGAGACACAACTCCAAATGAATGCCAGTGTTATTCTGTGTCTGCTGGATGTGTGAATAGGCAACTGTTAGCTTTGTTTGTTTTTCGAGCACTTATTCTTACCAACAGCGATTCCTGGAGGTCCACCAAGCAGCCCTCCTAGAAAGGCAGTTCCTCCTGCCACCATTGCTCCTTTGGTGGAGTTTTTCACCGCGACTTTGATCTGATCATGAGCTGATAATTCACAGCACAGTCGCATGATATCATCAATCCGTGGAGCCATCTCTGCGTTAAGGCACTGGTGAGAGACAGACATGTCGTGATTAGTATGAGACAGAATACAAAGTACAGTTTCAGTACATTGGTTTGACTTTAGATTCTTTGTGTCATCAGGTTTTGCAGATAAAGTTGTTATTTTAGTAGTAGTAGCAGTAATGTATCCCAATGTGACTTTAGTATTGACTACAGTGAAAAAGGCGGGTCACCTGCTTTTACATAGATGGTTTAGAGTCCATATTCTACATGTTTTATTCCAGTCTGACCTGAGGAAACATCTCTGGAGGACACTGAATACTGGCAGCATTTGCATATATTTAGCAACTTTGCTTATGGAGTAGCTGGAGTCATTTACTTATATTTTGATAATGTACTATTGTGGAGCAAATTCCCAAACAAATTTGTAACTAAAACTAATTATTAAACTGACCCGGGGACTTTGGGGGCCCCTAGGTAATTTTTTATTATAATAATAATAATAATAATAATAATAATAATAATAATAATAATAATAATAAATTTTATTTATATAGCACTTTTCTTAACAATGTTACAAAGTGCTTTACAAAGGAGAATAAAACCAACAAGGCAGATAAAATAAGCAAAGAGGAACAAAGAGGTAAAGGCAGAAGTACATAGTAACAATAGAAGATGCACAATAATAGTAATAATAGGACAATAGAATGCACAGGAGTAAAATAATGATAAAAAATAAGATAAAATAACATCAATTAATAGGTGTTAAAAATAGTAATTAAAACATATCAAACATTTCCAAAAGCTTTCACAAAGAAAAAAGTTTTAAGACGAGTTTTAAAAGAAGCTAGAGACTTAGTGTGTCTGAGTTCAGTGGGTAAGGGGTCCTAGAGAGTGGGGGCTCTGACAGCAAAAGCCTACTGTAAGAGAAATATTGTGGAATGTTCAAACATTTCAGACAGAACTATGTCCCTCAGGTACAATTCACTTTTAGATGAATATTGACAGCAAAAACGTACAGTGTCCTGCAAATGCTATTGCTCAAAGTCAGCACAGACACTTCTACAATTAATAAAATTGTGTCAATGAGGTGAAACACCTCATTTAAAGAATCTGGGAAGGTGGCAAAGCAGGGCAAACAACACACCTTGTGGAACATAACTGTCAGCAGCGTTTGGTTTCACTTTTACTTCTACTTTAAAGTTCAGCACAGCAAACAGCTGTCTGAAAATATAAATAAACCGATTAAATATATCTGCACCCGATCTGTCTTCATGTTTTCCTCCAAATCAAACATGTGAACAAGTGTTTGATTTGAATACAAACTACTGGACTGCTGTGCTCCATAAACTGAGTAGGAATAAGAGCTACGATGAGTTTGTAGTGTTTTTTCGGTACGTGTTGACACTGGAAACGATATATTTAATCAGCGATGAGGAGTTCAAACTTTACACCATGCTACGATTCGTTTCTATTTTAATACTGAACAAAATATGACTCCAGCTAAGTTGCAGAACACCCCAGGAGTTAGTTCCCTCGTCTCTTTAAGCTTAAACTAGTGATGAGAGACAGGTGGCAGCAGCCTTTCCTCCGCCATTATTACAAGGTTAATAAGAGTCAAATAAGTAAAATATTCTTACCCGCAGTCCTGTCCTCAATGTGCGGGATGATAGTTTCTGTTCTGATCATGCACCCGGCTTTCCTCAAACTTATGATCTTCGCACTGTATGATGGGATTTTCAGTCGACTTCCTGCTCTAGAAACTATATCAGAGAGTACATAACAGATGACCAAGACAAGATAAGTCCCCTCTACAACATAGGGCACATTAGATAAACGGTTCCCAACGGAAGAGGATTAGGGCCACATGTGAAAAAATTATTTGAGTTCTGAGTGTAAAGTCAGAATCCTGACACTATTCTCAGAACTCAAATATATTTTTCACGTGGTCCTAATGCTCGTCTGTAGTTCCCAACCATTTTGGCACGTGACATCTTAAAATAAAGCAGTCTGCCTTGTTATTTACACATCCAGCCCACCTGAGACCCCTCATCACATTACGTTGTCTACCAGTTAAGTTACCGATTATTGTCTTGATTCATCGGTTAATCATTTTGTCCATAATATATCAGAAAATAGTGACAAATATCTGTTAAAGTTCCCCACAGTCGAAGGTTTTGTCTGACTAACAGCCCAAAACCCAAAGATATTCAGTTTATCATCATGTTCAATCAAATCACAATTTTGTGGTATGTGCTATCATCTCGCGACCCTTTGATTAATCCAGCGACCCCCAGGTTGGGAAACACTGAATTAGATCAATGTTATAAAGCTATTACAATTCATACAAAACAATTAATCATAAAATATAAATTTTGAGTTTTTTCACAATATTGTACTTTCTTCTTTATTGAAGGGAAAATCCTCCCTAACTTACTGTGAACAGTAATACAAACAAAAGACGACTGTTTCCATGGGCCAGAATTAGGAGAAAAGTCATCAGTCAATCAGTTGAGATGGTCACTGTGAACTAGTGAGTAACCATGGGTTCATATATTTTGAGATAGTAAATGAAATCAAAGCCAAAATGAGAGATAAAAACAGGTACGGGTGCTGGCATGGTTTCCTATATCAGCAGCACAGACTGTCTTTCTGTTGGTTAATGTAAAGAGAGTTTTATTTTCAAGGTGGTATTTCCCTTTGACAAACTATTAAGCTGTTAACCTGTCAAAGTGGCCTAAGCTAAGTTAATACACGATGATCATAGTTGACCGTTTGGGACAAGTCAAAGTTAACGGCTGGTGTTTGGAGTAGGAGGTGAATTATCTTAAACTGAAGAACTCTTCGATAAAAAAAAATATCAAAAACTCAAAAGTATGGTTATATAGCGTGTCCGCACTTTATCCTGTTTCTGTGTGCTTATTCATTTAGATTAGTATAAAATAAGAAGTTCGTTTTTTTAATGTGTAAACTAGTTTGTTCATGCACTCTGTTCCTTACCCTCATGTGAGCATTTGTTGTCTGGCTTTTGGGCGGTGCCGTACATTATTGGTAATTTTTACAGCGGTGAGGCTTAGAAAGTTTAAGGTTAAGTTTAAGTAAATACACACTGAAGAAGTAACTTTTTGTACGTTAAATTGTTTGTAAACGAGTCATGACTTAGAAGAGTCCGTCATGTTCCAATTAATGTGGACAAATATGGAAAATAACCCCCGATATTTCACATCAACATGTTGAATACTTCCAGGGGTTGTTGACGTATGTCGTAGTCAGTGACGCATATAGATGGGGGCAATTATGTCCCGCCCACTCCGGAGGGGAAAACAATTCATCCCTCTCCATTAACTTTGGTTTGCCTGAAAGTGCCTCCTTGTCAGCAAACTACAGAAAAATGCATAAAGGATGCTATGTGTTGGGATGCGCTACTAACAGGGTAAAGAACCCAGAACTAAATTTTTATAAGCTGCCGAACTGAACAGTTGATGCTTTATGAAGACAAAGTGGATAACATTACAAGGCTGCACGGACAGCCTGCAGCTCAACAACCTCCGTAAAAATGACACATATACCTGCTCACGCTGCTAGTCACAGAGAATACACATTTAAGTAAAAACAGAACAGCTGTTTAATTGAAATGTGTGCGGTGTTTGTAATAAACGTTTAAATCACAGAATAGTTAACCTGCATTCGGCTGAAAAGCCCGAAGGGAAAACGATTGCATGTCTCTGTGTGTAATTTCCTGCCTATGTTTACAAACTGTAGTCGCCATATCAGCTGTGAAAAGTGTAATGCCAGCCTGTTATCTTCAGCATATGCTATTAACTACCTTTTCCTCTGTGGTAGACAGGGTACTAAAATAATCCTTTGACATGCTGAAATCTAATGTTATGGCGCCGGTTGTTTTTACCTCAGGTGGGCGTGGTTTCACGTTATGACGCGGTGCGCACAGTGGGTGGAGTTTGATGACGTTTCAGGACACAAGGAGGACTCTCGCAGATAAACAACTTTGAGATCAAAACAATCTCTGAAGAACAGCAACATAGCAGGATCCTTTCCACACAACGGCAACACCCGAAGAAAAAACATATCTTTATTTTGTCAGGTGAGTCAATGTCTAAATCTCTGCATCAATGAACAATAATCACCGTCTATAAGCCTTGAATTCCTTTTGTCTTTTGTTCTCTTACTACCATCCTCTTGGCTATGTGATGTCTGATCATCGAGTTTCCTTTTGCTCGACTGTTATTTGAACAGAATATTAACTTTGCAGCTGTGATTATAAGAAATAACGCATAACGCAATAATCGCTCAGCACACAGTCAGCTGTTGTTGTTTTCCAAGTATCATGTGATAATAGGCCGTTGATGTTATGATATGCTATCCTCGGGGTTTCTTGCATTAAGGCAATGTCCTGCAGTATGTGTGTTTGCAGGGAGGGGCTGCTGACATTAGATTCCGGCCAGACACTGACAAGTGGGCAAGAAGGCATCCAGACACTGGGGAAAAACATGGGTCTATTTATGGATGCATTTTTGTCTTGAACTACAACAGAAATGTAATAATATACAGTATGTAATAATGTAGTAACTATTACTACTAATAATAATTATCTTGGAATATATTTGCAATGGTCTTACTGTATTTTGGGGTAGATATATTGCAGAGCTAAGAGAAAAATAGGCCTGTTTATCATGAATACCATAAAAAAATGTTATGATAACATAAGGATTTGAAAGCCTGAGTAAACATTATACTTGTGTTAAATCTCCACATAAAAAAGTCTTCAGGAAAAAGCGTAAGTCTTACACTTACTTAAGTGTAAGTACAGAAATATAACCAGCAAAGTGTAAAGTATCAAAGGTGAAAGTATTTGTTATGCAGACAAACAGCCACTGTGATTGTTATATTGTTAAATATCATATTATTAGATTGTTGTTGATGATGCATTAAGCTGGAGATGATTTTAACCACATTAAACTTAAGTCTGATTAATGTAACCGAGGAAAAAGGATAAGTACTCCTTACGTTAACCAAAAAGTACATTCCAACAAAGATGTGTTACAGTGAGATTAGTGTCTCATGATTGCTACTTTCACTTACTTTGACAGTAAGATTTAGTGTTAGTTGTACACTGAAATAATGTATTAAAATAGTAAGTAATAGTAAGAGAGTTAAATATATTTACCCAAGAAAAGGATAGAAGCCTGCACCACAGACTAAGAAAAACAAACAAGCAGTGATGGTATAAATTGAAATTAATACCAAGAGTAAAGACTACAGGGTCGTCCGCTTTGGACAAAAGGTCAGTCAGCTGTTAGTCTGGGGCAACACATCAGACTGACTTTCCTCTTTCATGGAAGGAATCTCAACCAGTATCAGGGATGATATGATACTGCTGCAATCAGTGTAATTTCAGCCTCTTGTATCATTGTGTTCCCTAAGCGGTGTCTGTTCTAAACTTACCACGTCACTGTGACATAACAACTCGGCCTGCTTGGGTTTCTGAGATGGCGTAATGGAAGCAGTTGTTGATACAGATAAGGCATCAGGTCTTGTAGGGTGTTTACTGGGGTGGCCTCAAGGTGGAGCCATTTGTGCTGTTTTAAAACACAAGTGCTATAAAAACTCAAGTAGACTCAGGTGACCCATAATTTCTCTTTTAAATATGGAATCATGGACGCAAAACTTCCCAACTACCTCAATGTGTTTTTGTGCATTCTTTCAATTCACCTGCTTGTTGTTATTATTTTACAGACGGCAATAGAGGCATAAAGATGATCGGGAAGATTCTTTCTCATCTGCTTGGGAATGCCAGCGATGACTTTGAGGTGGCAGAAGATACTTTTGAGGAGCTGATGGAGTTCGAGGAGGGAGAATGGGTCATTGTTAATCTCCCAGGTTAGAGATAAACCCTGTTCACATCTGTGTGGTCTAAAGGTCCTTGCCTCAGTGAGGGTGCAGCTGATACATGGTTGTTCTTCTTGCAGAGAACGGGCCACTGTCGGCCCCTGAGGTGGACCCCCTTGAGAACCTGCTGATCGAGCACCCCAGTATGTCTGTCTACCAGATCAGACGCAGAATGAGTGGAGAAGAGGAAGGGGAGGAGGAGGAGGAGGAGGGCTCTGATGAAGATGAAGAGGACTCCTCCAGGTTGTTTTCCATTGCTCTGACCAGCCCACACACACACACATTTGTCTCAAAAGCCCAAAATGAATATCCATGTCATCCTTTTCCAAAACAAGAGAGAGTTATATTGGCTACGTCTAGATTCCAAAAGTCCAATATTTACCTCATTACCTTTCTCTTGGTAATAATACAATAATTAACCCCTGCTAGCTACTGTTTCTCAGTCTGCTGGTACAGACTGTTGCTGAGATTTATCAGCTCAGTGTTCAGTGTGACAACTGATGAGGTAGAATTGTTAACCTGATAGATCACGTGTTATCATCAGTCAACCCATACAGGGAAGACACAAATAAAGGTAAACTTTATGAGACAATAAACCCACAAGCTCATCAATGCCATGATTTTATGTGAAGTGAGCTACATATAGTACATATGCAAGTGCCTGTAAACGAATTGTCGACATTCAACTGTCTATATTAATAATTAAGTTACAGCTAAACAATTATTGGTAAATAATACTAATATTAAAAATAATACAAAGTCTGTCGGTGATGAAGGTTACATGGCTTTCAGCTGCAGCATGTCAATGTCTATTACAGAACCAGCTCCTGTTGTCTGCCAGAGGGCAAAAGGCCGCCTGGAACAACAACTTGTATAACGAGGGAGAGAGGAAAATATTTCATAACTCACCTCCTCCTGTAATGTTAATCATGTCAGAATGGGGCTTCAGATTGTATTTCTAAGTTGAAAAAGTCACAAATGCGAGCTGTTGTGTTTTCAAACTTTTTGGAAATAGGGCTTGGAATTTTTATTGACTTATTTTAGAAGCTAAGAAGTACAGAGAAGCGCTGGAAAAACACAGGACTTGAGTAACTCCAGCACTCAAGCTGTAATTACATTTCCAATAGCATCTGCTTTGTTCTGCAGGCTGACTGCACATAGTAGAACAAATACTGGTTGCCAATGCTGATAAAATGAACAGATGATGAGGTAATTATTTTTTATAAGATCAGTGTTATGTTACAAAATCAATGGCCCAAATGACTGTGTAAAGTAAAAGATGTGGCCTGTAGTGACAAACCCTCAACAAATTATCAGCTCTCTATGGAGCTTTTTAGCTCCTTTCAGCTCATTGTTTTGGTTTTATGGCCTGTGACTTTACAATCTTGATTCAGTCCATTCAGCTGTTTAGTGTGGAAAAAGCTTAGATAAACCTACTGTACACTAGCACTAAATAGCAGCCAGACAAAGCTAATAACTAGCTGGTGAACATACACTAGCACTAAATAGCAGCCAGACAAAGCTAATAACTAGCTGGTGAACATACACTAGCACTAAATAGCAGCCAGACAAAGTTAACAACTAGCTGGTGAACATAGCCAGATATTTTTCTTGGGAGTTGTTGAGGAGCAAAGCAGAGCTGACATGAGAGTGCAGATTGTACTTGACTTCATCTGGTGGACAGAAACATGACTCCAGATTAATGCTAACATAGCTCTGTATCTGCTGGATGTGTAAATAAGCAAATCTTTGCTAACATGCCATATGAATTTAAAAATATGATAATACAGTATGTCAGTGTTGTATTTAGAGGCTGCCTTTGCTGCCCCCAAGTGGCCAAAATGAGTTAAAAGCAGGTCAGCCAGGGTTTCTAAGGTCAGGAATAAAGTTTCATGCTTAGCTAATGAAACAGTTTTGGGTCAGTTATTTTGAGTTATACTTGGAATGGCTTACATGTAGTTGAGCAATCAAAATAGATGGATGTGGACACACAAATATCAAGACTATTTTAATCCTAATACTGATATTAACTGTACTCTCAGGATTTATTCTAACCTCTTGAGAAATGAGAACTCTCAAAACCCTTGAAAAAATGCAATCACTTGTGTGCAGTAATACTGTCTCTCTCATATTGTATTTCTTAGTTCTAATATTTCATCAACACATATTATAACACTTCCTCTGTGTTTATTCAGGCCAGTGGCAGTGCGGCGACACATCTCCTGGCGCCTGGCTGCCTGGGGAATCCCTCTGCCCTGCAACATCCAGCTGCTGGCTGTCCAGAGGGCAAAGACCCAGGCTGAGCGTAAGAAGCTGAGCCGCAGCGCCCTCCACAGGCAGAACCTGGCTAAGATGCGATTCTCCCCGGCAGAGAGACGCTACGGCCACTTCAAGCAGCCCTGCCAGCGCCTTTACAACTACTGAGCAGGAGTGATGAACCTGCTAGTGAGGGTGCTTGTCAGGTTGCATCCACCACAGCTCAGTGTGCAGCACAGTGCCTTGACTCTGAATCACTCAGGTTTTCCAACATTTTTTCACCTCACACACGTTATTCTGCAAATGAGCAAACATCAGCCAAATGAACCATAGCAACACATGCTTTCATTAGGATACAGGCAACCTGCACTGCAACCCTCACGTGTGAAACCACTGATCTCCTGACATGATGAATGACAACGTGGCCCCTCAGGTTGGAAAGCACAGTTACTATCAAATAAAGCCTTTGTACATATATCAAATGAGAGCAGTTGAGTTGTTTGACTTGTTTAGCCTGATTAGATATAAGTAGGGGTAGGGCTTATAGAAAGTTGCAAGTGTGTGAAAGATATTGTAAAGGTGTTGTTACCGTTACAGTGTGTGACACTGATCCAAATTTGAGAACTAGAAAATGTCATACCTGTAGAATACTTTGTTCTAAATGATGATGCAGTTGGCACATTTTGATTGATTATTCCTTGTGTTCAGTATGTGATATATGACGTGCCTTAGCTTTAGATGTTCTTGTGAGAAGTGTATTGCAAGTTAAAAGCTGATTTCATATCATGTTGACCTGTACAGTACTCATGCCTTGTGAAAACATAACCATACTCTGTGAATTTCATAAGAAAAAATGTTGCTTCAAATGCACAGGGAATGATTACGAAACCACTGTTCATGTTTTGTATTGAGACTACTTTTCAGTGGATACTCACTTTTTTTTTATGTTACACAAATTGTTCATGCTAGACTCATGAGTGTAAATACAGTTGATGAATATGTTTTTTTCTATTTGTTTGTATTTATAAAATGTACAAAAAAATTGCAAATAAATCTTGTTTTCTTAAGGTGGTGGCTGAATGTGTTTAATGTGTACAGTGAATAAAACATGTTTTTTTTTCAGGGTTCAGTCCCACAGGAAACGCCTTTAATTGATCTCATTTTCGAAGTTCACGCATCTTTGCCATGAACTTCTTCACTCGCTCGGGGTCGACTGCGTTGGCCCAGTGGCCTTCTTTCTTGAAATGAGACCCGATGATCATTCCATTTGCATCAAGGAAATGTTCAATGTTGTCGTGGGTCACTCCAGAGCCTATCAGCACTGGGATTTTCACAGATTGGGAAACATCTGCAAAGGCAAAGAAACAAAGTCCACCACAGGTTTTAAAAATACACTCGGTATATGATATGACACAAATCTGTGTAAGACAAATTTGAACAAAATGAAACAATATCAAACTAATGTAAGTGGCTGAAACACAAGGTGTTTAAGGCAAATCTGGACCTGTTTATGAATAATCACCCATACTGTCTGTTGTAATGCTGAGAAGGTGACTAAACCAAGAGAGGCTGTGATACACCCAGTGAACTTTATAGAGGCTAACCTCCACACAGGCATGTGAGCTTTAACCAGTGCCTGCATGTTTGTGTCGACAAGAGTGCACGTGTGTGTGTGAGAGAGAAAGGGGTGTGAGAAAATGTGTGTGTGTTTGTTCACGTGTGCCAGGACCCTCGCGTGCATGGAACTAAGGCTGAGTGCCTGTTTAGCTCCAAGTGTTTACAGTCTTGTCTGTCGTGTTGGAGACTCGGCTTAAAATAGCAACCCGGTGTTGCTGTGAGCAGGACATGGTCCAGATTTCAGCCCCACTGACCCTCCGCAGAGACACGAACCTGGTGGTATTTTCTTCTCAAACCCTAGTGCCTTTCCTCACAGCCTCCATGGCCACTGACTTAGCAGAACATTTTCTTCTTTCTTTTTTACAGATTCTTAAGTAAAAGTAGTTATACCACACTGTAACATAAAAAACTCCATTACAAGCAGATGTTTTGGTAAAGTACAATACTGCTTGGTAGTTTATTCTATAACACTGCATCATATTTTTTAAGATGATCATGTTTACATTTCGTGTAAAATCTGATTCTGCAAAATAACTAGTAACCATAGCTATCAAATCAATGTAGTGCAGTTAATTAAGTACAATATTTCCACTAAATGTACGGCGGTGGAAGAAGTACTCAGATATTTTACTTGATTAAATGTAGCAATGCAACTATTTAAAAATAGTTGTAAAAAAAATGTTTTGCATTAAAAACCTACACATAAAGTACCTATAGTGAAATTGCTCCTTTCAGTGTTATATACTATATTACTTTATTATTATTACTTATTCATTAACTATTTTAAAAACTGTTGAGTAGTTCATTTTAACAAAGCATCAAATTTTATAAGCTAAATCATATGTGTTGTATGTTAAATTGCAAAGTAACTGCAGTAGTAACTATAGCTGTCAAATATGTGTAGTTGAGTAAAAAGAATATTTCCCTCTGAAATGTAGTAAAGTGGGAGTTTAAAGTAGCGGTAAGTATATCATAATTGTACTTAAACTTGCTTTAATTGATTTTTTGGTCACTTGACGGCAGCAAAAAAAAAGCTGTAAACAAAACACTGACGTATAGAGTTGATATGGCAAATGTGTTAGCAAACATTAGCTTATTTACACATCTAGCAGACACGGAGCAACATTAGCATTCATTTGGAAGTGTGGCTCCGTTCACTGGGTGAATATATGTCCAATACTCACTCACTTTTTAGAGAAATATCTGGCTCTGTAGTGGCTAAATGCTCAGCTATGTTCACCAGTTAGTTTCTAACTGTCTATCTGCTGTGTAGAGGTGGGTAGGTGGTGTACAGTGGCTTTATCAGTGCTTTGTTTGGCTGAACAAGCAGCTGCCTGCTGCTGCTGGAAATTAGGTCTGGAATGAGAGGGCTGAAACTGAAGCAAACATTAAAGTTACAGCCCCAAAGACACCAAAAACAATGAGCTGAAAGATGCTAAAATGCTCTGTGTGTACTCGTATGCATGTGTGTATGCTAGAATAACGAGAATAACTATCCAGCACAATCCCCTGGAAATGAGCCTGAAACTTCCCTTCCCAGTGGAGCTCAGATAACACAACACTTAATGTCTGCTGATACTTGACTGTATATAGTCTGTATGAAAGAGAGACAGACAGAGTGCGTATCCAGCATTCCTAAACTGAGCCACAGTGTAGACAGGCTTCAGATGGCTGCCATATTGGGTGACTGTTGATCACTGGTTTGAATGTAAACTGTCCTGACCAATCAAGGACCACAGAGCACTGCTGACAGGAACTCACTACAGGTGAGAGTGTCCTCTGCTGGACAGACAGGGCACTGACTCAGAGTGATATGCACAGTAAATAAGACTGTGGTGAGTTACTTGCTTTTCTCTGTTTCATTTTATTGTTTATTCAATAACTTTATGTTTTTCGACATTTCATAGACTAAACAATTCAAAAAAGTGCATGATGAAGCTAGCATTCATTACAGCACCATGAGGCTGCTGGTTGTATGAAGCGTGGAGTTTTTGTGGCAGTACCTCTGAGCTCCTGTGGGTCAGCCTGCACTCCAGTAGCCGCTCCTGTGATGATGAGTCCATCTGAGAGGAAGAACTCGGCGGCTCGTGCCGTCTCCTCAATGCTCACGTCTGACGTCAGGGCATGGGAGCTAAAAAAACACACATACGGTATACTACACAAACATACCCACAGACTGAATGACAATGAGATTTGGGCTGGGATTATATTGAAGACAGAACAACAGAAGAGTGACATCCATACCCACTTATACTGACCACGTTCTTTGGGACAAAATAGAGCACTCAATGATGACTGACAGATCATTGATTGATCAAGGTGATAGGTTGTTAGACATAGGTCACTAGACCGTTGGGAGACTGCTGGTCTGGACCTGCATTTGTCATACTTCTAAGAATTACACTTATAGTAAAAAAAAAATGAGTTAGAAAGTATTTCAATAAAATGAGAAAGAAGACACATTTAACAAATGTCTCACTCCTACTAACAGTAAAGTTTAAGAGTAAGCTTTAAGAGTAACTCTCAAGTGATGACATGATTATTGACATGTATAGCTAGAGAAATTAGGTAATCAGACAAGGATTTAACCTCATTCTGCCCAATTGTTCATTAGTTTTTTTTAAATTCATTTCATTTTTCTCAGTGGTATACTGTCTTGATTTTTTGTGTGTGTGTGTGTGTGTGTGTGAAGTCTTTAACATCTCTGTTAGCAATTAACACGTGAAATTACCAGAAGCGATTATATTTCTAATATATGGATGAAATAAAAGGAAATTGGCTGAAATGGACATTAAAAGAAAAACAAACTGCATCAGGGAGGAAATTCTGCTGTTGATAAAGGAGGCACATTAGAGAAAATATAAAGCCTAATAAGGGAAATTTAGTACCACATTAACAAGTTCCAGGTTGTTTAGTCTGATACTAGAGTCAGTAGTGAGTCAGGCCAACAGTACTTATGTCAGTATAAGTAGACAGAAAAAAATATTGCTATAAGTGCACCACTACAGTTGTATTCAGACATGAGTCAAATATGCTTTAAGGTCTTTTTTTTGCATGCCAGTGGCCCATCAGGTTCTTCTAACTAATGAAACTATGCAGATGGTGATCTCACCTGTGCTTCTTTTTGATGTCGGTGAAGATCTGCACATGCTCAGCTCCAATCTGCTTGCGATATCTCAGTAAGTCCCCAGCACATGCATTTAAGAGGCCCTCGTCAGCCACGTGAGAGAAGACAAAACCCTCAGCCCTGATAAAATCCAGACCTGTGAGATGACAGAGCTATGGTTAAATGAGACAAATGCTAGTATATTTTGTCTACCAAAACCTTTTAATTATGTGGTTGATCTTTGTTCATTCCAGACCAAACACACAGCAGCTTATTTCACTGATAAACACACCTTAAATCAGATAGGGTGACCAAACAGTGAAATCAGCTGCTGTAGAGTTTGGTAGGAACATAAGTTAGACATGATAAGACATGGTTCTCTGTTCTGATCTGCTCTAAAAGCTTTAGCTGCAGATGATTATAGCCTCATATACAGCACTACAGTAATCATACTACTAATATCAATACTGAACCTGAAGCCAGAGCTACAGCCAATGCATGCTGGTTAGCAGAGGATAGTATCTGCACTCCGAGCGGCAGAGACGGACAGAGGCCTCTCACAGCAGCACATACTGAAGTCATACAGGCAGACACCTCAGGGCCCACAGAGAACGAGTAGGGGATGTCGTGCATGTTCTCAATAATCACACCATCCTGACAGAAGCGTTTACAATGGTTACTAGATTGCCTGGAAAGACTTCAAATGTCTAAGGAATTCACACAATGTGCAACCACTTACAATCCCTGCATCACGGTAGATCGCTGCCTCCCTGCATGCCTCTTCAATGATCTGGGACATTTTCATACATCCTAGCGGGGTGCCTGGAATAGGTGAGAAACTTGGTTATATATATTATAAGATATCACATAGTACAGCTCCCAAATTTTCAGTGGTGGAATGTAAATAAGTACATTTGCTTAAGTGCCATAGTTAAACTATTTTACTCCACTATGTTTATTTGACAGTTAAGATTTTTCACACAAAACATTTAATTGTCTTATCAAAACATAATTATTATAGATTAAACTACCCAACAGTAAAGTAGTTCAAATGATCTTCACCTAGACCAACCCCAACAGCAAAATGCTACTTACACATTAATGCTGGAGCTAAAATCATCCCATAATTTAATTTATAATAGTATGACATTCCACTTTTACCTTTACTTTTGATACTTAAAGTAAAATTTGCTAATAATACTTGTGCACTCTTATTTAAGTAACATTTTCAATACATAACTTTTACTTGCATTGCAGTACTTTTGTTTAAATGTGGTATTGCTGCATTTACTCAAGTTAGGGAACTGAATAAGTTACTTCTTCCACCACTGTAAATATCACACCAAAACACTGGAAAGAAAGGTTAAGTGAAATCTTAGTTTACCTGGTAAGGCTTTAACATGAACCATTCCAATAACCACAGATTTTAGGCGCCCAAAAAGATCCAAAAATCTCATGTTTCCGATTTTGTGCAACAACTAGGGAGCAGTGAACAAGGCTTGTTTTTTGTCTTTCTAAGCACGGGGTCACATGACTGGGCAAGGGTCAATTTCCAAATTGTTTATGAATTGTAAAATATATCCTCAAAATCTATATCAAACTGGTGATACAGAAAGATACATCTTTTATCTTAATTTCCCTGAGTTAAAAATGTATGTAGCAGTGCGACACGTTTGTGTTTGGAAAAGGTTAACGTGGTTGCGTAAGGGGGACAGCAGCAAGTATGGCAACCCGGGCTGGAAATGGGCGCCCCAGTAGCATCGGCAGGCTAACATAGTCCAGTTTCTGTTAAATAATAGACGCGCCCACGGTGACAGCGACTGACAACACTCTCTGGAGTCTACAGAACGAATGGGCTCCATTATTTCACCATACTTTGGTCGTGTTATGCTTTATTTTATGCTTAAATCCAGACTACTTCGGCTTTGTTTACATCTGACAGACTAGCCACGCGGTGCCCGGGCACTTCCTCTTCGAGACCCGCCCCTGCAGCTGTCACTGCCGGCTGTCACGCCTCCCGCTCAGTGACTAAATTATAAACTCATTTTTCATTTTGTTTCGCGCAATATACCCCGTCTATATCGAGTATATTTGCTGTGTACACGCTATATGTGTGAAACCGTGATGAATGGAGCTGAAGTGAGACTATAAAGAGGCGGTGGAGTTGGTGTTTTAGCGCCAAGTTAAATCGCCTCCTCCCTGACGTTGATGCTTCAGGTCATCTGTTCCCTGCAAGGCGCCAGCTCGGAGCAACCAGCAGCCTGGCCTGCTCACTCTCTGTCTCACACACAGCACCTTCAGCCTCAACCACAGGCGGGGAACCTACACAATACTCATATTTAATCTGTAAACGAGGAGAAGAGTGAACTTCAAGGAGATAATCTTGAGGTGAGTGGATGAAACGCGACTATCTGGTTAGTTTAGCTAGTTTCAGCTGCAACTCTTGTGTATGAGCTGACTTAAATGCTAACTAAACCCGCAACAAGCTCGAAATGCGAACAATGACTTAAAAGTTTGTGGATGCTCAAACTTGAATGTCGTTTGTGTATAACTAGAGGATCGATGTTTTTGCTGTCACTGTTAAATAGTGAGTTGGAAATAGGCGTCTCAGCTGTGCCGGGCTCGGCCATTATCTGGCAAGCCAGCTGTCCAAAGTTAGTGAATGAAAATAACCAGTTTCCCCGCACAAATATGCAACATAACAACGGTGAGCAGATAATGTAATGTCTGCTGTCTGTCATGGACTCGTTTCATGATTATACCTGCATCATGTGGTACTTTTTGGCGACTTTTAACATTGCGTACTGTTTCCATTTCCCCGCGCAGGATGAGCCGGGCTTTGTCCAAAGGAGGGAGTTGAGAGTGGGGGTTGGGACTGTGTGTGAATGTGTTTGTTTAAACCCCAAAATATAACTTTTAAACAATTCTCATTTCACAGGTTTACTCCGAAACTGACACCACCCCTCTGAGTATAATGCTAGGAAGACGGTGAGTTTAATATTGAGCTGATTCATGTCTCAATCAATCTCGTCACTCAGAGTGTGTGACGACGAAAGAAAAGTTGAGTTGATGGAGCTTTAGCCATCCGGCTAGTTAGCTTGTCGCTATAGGACCTTGTTTTGTCCACATTGGCACATATAACCAAGCTTGCTGAAATGTTTGTGTCCACTCTGGAGACTTACAGCTACGTTTTTGTTCTGTGTTGTTCGTTTTAGGGAAGAGACAGAACCGAAATCTGTTGCTCCCGAGGCGCCCAAGGAAAATACAGTACGACCGAGAAAGAGGAAGGCAGATGTTGCCATTGTAAGTAGTCTGAAAGGCTTGCTAAACCCCATATTCAGCTGTAGCTAGCTCCCTAACGTAGGCCTTTTTGAATGACCAAAATGTGAGAAATGGTGATGCATATATCCCTCGTTGCTGGCAGGTGACTGTGTCTTTTGCTTTCACATTAGCATTACTCACTGTTGTAGCTGGTATTGCATTGCATATGAGCACAGCTAGATTTATTGGTGTTTTTGATTAGAACTTACAATGCAAAACACACCCTAGGACAGGTTTCTACTGTTTTCACAAGCTCTCATATGCTGTAAAAGTGATCTAACCAGCTCTGTGTTTGTGAGCTGCCACATCACACACACAATAACATCCTTTCCTTCTTTGATCCTCAGTATTTACAAGATCTGGATGAGGAGGTAGCAGAGATGACGAAGAAGAAGCAGCGTGACTGTGAGGTAGGTTTGGTTATCTCTCCACGTTTGACATCATATAACATGTGCCTCACCCCAGTCTTCACCCATGTCTCAGTTCTTTTAATGTATCTGCAGACCAGTTGCTGAGTCTCACCACTATGTCTGTATTGTATCAAAGGCAACACTGATAGTACTGTATCTAAGCTTGGCTGCTAAGTCAAGTACACAGTGGCTGAACAGTCGTCGCTGCCTAAAATTGTACTTCACACTTGTTTCCTAACTAGGTGGTGTGTCAGTAGTTCCCTTTTTCAGGCTGTTATGCCTTTTTTAGCATTTTGGAAAAGTTGCATCTCCCATGTTTCTTCCTCTCCCTCACATTGTCTTCTCTCCTGTGAAGCTGGACTGGAGGCCTGATGCTGTTTACACCAGTCCACACAGGTGGATCCCCACACCTGATCAGGAAGAGGACCAACCAGTTACCCTGATAAATGCAGGCTTCCCCCACTATAACTTTAACAACATATTTACGACCCCCGTGCACTGCGCCCCGCTCCCTGCTCTGTGGTAAGTACTGTTGTTGACTATCACAGGCTAGGCTCATAATCCCCCTGCTCTCTTCTATCTGAGCACATACAGGCAACGTGATAAATTAAAGGCAAAAACCTGAATGAATGGAGAAACATAATACAGATGATTCCATACATGAGTCAGTGAATGGTTTGTTGAGAATGCAAATAATGTGAAGAGTGTGCTATGGCCTTCATAGTTACCAGATCTCAACCAAATTGAACACCTTTGGGTGATTTGAGCCACGTGTTAGAGTTCTCCACCACCACCATCATCTAAACCACAAATTACAGAAGTGAGATTTGATCTTTTTGTGGTGATGGTTCACATTCATGTTTGTAAGTGATATGTATGAACACCGTTGAGATCCTGAACTGCCACGCATCCACAGATTTATCTGAAATGTCATCCCCATGTACAAGAATAACATCATTTGTACGACGGTCAAATCATTAACATGGATGACATGACTATTTGTTGTATAGAAGTTTATTCATAAATGTCCAACAAACTTGTCCCCGTTTTTCCATTGACCCCCACCTCCCATCTGTTCTCCATGTTCATTTTTGCCGGGCTGTGAGCAACACTGAATGATGACGACAGGCGACACATGCATGTGCAGAGATGCGAGGCATAAAAAAAAACCCACATGAATTCCAATCTGACTGTTCTGACAGCAGTCGCATAGCAAGAATTCGGATATGAATCAGATCTGGGACGTATGCAAGCGGCCTAGATCTCATATGTAAAGGTCAGATTTGGGTTGTTCGCATGTCCACCAAAAAATCAGATCTGAGTCACTTGGAGGCATTAAAAATGTATTTGGGCCACTTCAGCATGTAATGTGAACATTGCAAATGGTGAGGAGCACAGAAGCTGTTCTGGAGGCTCATTGCGGCCCTCGATAATTAGCATGTATCTGTAGTTTTTATGGCGGCAGGCTTAACTTAAGCATCTGTAAGCACAGTACTCCATGTTCTGTGTGTGGCAGCTGATTGTCCCCTTCACCATTTATCACTATCTACAACTTTGGCTAAAATAAAATCATTATCAGTAGGTTTAAACTTAACTTTGTTTAAACATTTAAAACTATTGCTTTCACTACAGACAGAGAGAGGTGGCTGCATTAGAGCATAAGTAGCGCATGTCAGCCATCACAAAAAAAAAAAGATTCCGATAATCATAAAAATGCTGAATATCAGATCCGATAATCAGTCGACCCCTAGTTTGTATAGCCCTGTAGAAACTACTGTAGGTTGAAAACAGTTTTGATGCAATATTTATTTTTTTTTTCTTGTAGTTTATGTATCCATCCAAAGAAAATCTTCCTTAAACTGAACTGCATATCTTCACCTGGATTCAGTTCATTGTAAGAGTCATTATTGAGTGTTCAGACTCATGAGGAATCCTTGTTTTTTACCTTGTGTTGATGTCTGATTTTGTTATCAGCTGGGCCAGTAAGGATGTGGTGTGGAACAACATGTTGGAGAAGGATAAGACTTACACCAGAGACGTCAACATGATGGAGAAGCATCCTCATCTTCAGCCTAAGATGAGGGCGATTCTCCTGGACTGGCTCATGGAGGTGTGTAGCATGTCCTTGGTCTCATGACCTGTAACAGAAGGGATCCACGCATCCGTTCATAACCATCTACTGGCTCGCACTTGACAAATAAATCGGCCATGATGCTTTCTGTTAACAGCAGTTGTAGATGGCATAAGAGTTAGACTGCTTGAATTAGTTTTATGTGGGTTATTATCAGTAAACGCCCTGTGCCACAAACAGTTTAGTAACACTCAATGTTATCTTGTGGGGCAGTGGGGGAAAAAAACACTTTGAGTTCTGAACATCATTGTACTGAAACTAAATAATGAGCTGCTATGACTAATGAGTTCGCCGGCCCCTGAAAGAGATCAACCGAATAGATTTGGCCTAATCACATTCAATAAAGACCCTATCTGCTTTAGCCTTTTGATTTTAGTTTCTCCTCATATCAAAGTATAAATTGCTATGAATAATGGTGATAAGGGCTGTGTGGAAGTAATGTGGGACCTCTTCAGGCAGATGTGAGATCTAAGGTTTCTTTCAAAAGAGCAAAACATTAACTTTGAGAGAGTTCTTTTGGTCCTGTTTGTTTTGTTAAATGTTATAGGTTAAATATATCAGTTTAACCACTTCACGAGTCTTTGCTCTCGGTTACACAGGAAGCAAAGATACAAATGTGTGAATTGGACAGTAGCATTGCTCTCCTCCTTCATACATGAGACAAACTTGCCCTGATGAGTTAACAGTAATTACTTTTTTGTTCCATCATCAGTATGACCAGCTGCCTGATAAAATTTCATGTCCATAGTTCACTCACATAAACAAGCCTAGCACTGGTTGTGTTTCCTGAATTTACGGAAGGTCTCATCAGTGCAGTGATGTTTTGTTTGTTTGCATGTTTTAGGTGAGTGAGGTGTACAAACTGCACAGGGAGACGTACCACCTGGCTCAGGACTACTTTGATCGCTTCATGGCCACGCAAAGAAACGTCTTCAAATCCACGCTGCAGCTCATTGGCATCACTTGTCTCTTCATTGCTGCCAAAGTAGAGGTGAGAGGGGCATTAAAATCCTTTGTTTCTAAGTAGCGTTTAGTGCTTTCTTGTAGGTTTGCTTTTGGTATATCATCTAAAGCCCCTTTCACACTGGACAAAAAAACCTGCTAACACTGACTAACATCTGGCTTTTGTCTGCAGTGGGAAAGGGTACGATGGGCATTCATTCCCAGGTCAAATGACTCTGCAGTAGACTTTTATTACAGAGAGACCTTACATATGTTCTCATCTGTATGTTTATGTAGTATAAGCATGCTAGGATAACAGTGTGACTTTATATCCACACTGTGACATCTTTCAGAGTACATACACACCGTAAACACACCTGTCACCTGCTGTGGGACCAGTAGCTTGGCTACCTAAATGGACAAGTGAACCAGCCAGGCTTCAGAAGCTAAAATATTGATTGTATTTCATTTCTATCTTATCCCAACCCGCAGTTTGTTTTCCCACCACCAAAATGTAAGATTCTATCTGATTTTTAATATATACTGCTACATATTTTCTATTAAAGTAATGTTATATATAGTCAATGGCAGCCACACATTCTCAGTTCTGTATTTCTCTGTTGAGCATCGTCTAACTAGCTAACTTCAGGGCTAACCCCTTTCACTTTTCCAGCAGTTGGGGAAAGAACAGACGAGACTTTTCTTGGTCTTGACAAGCTGCAGCATTTATTAACTGACACACTGTAGTCTGTACTGTACATGTACTGCCAGACTGACAATTTACTACTAACCTTTTCCTCTGCTCCGCTCACATTCAGCGTCACTTTTCTGCCGCTCGCTCTCTCACTTAACTGCTCGCTCACTTACGCACTGCCCTATTCCTTAAAAGGAGCTACGCAACCAGGAGTTTTTCCTAGGCAACAACACCGACGTTGCCCCACGTTTCAAAACGGCACTGTTCAGAGTCTATTGATTTCTGATGAATGGGTATTTGGCATTACTTTTGGCATTAAAAAAAATATTTTTTCTGGCCTGGTGTCCCACCAGGCCTGTACAATTATAGGGGAGACACTGCAATATATATTTGTTCTTTCGGGAACAACTAATACTACTTTACATGCTGGATAAGTTAGTTTATAGAATCTTTTTAAAGCAAGAAACATTGTGTTTAGAGTTATGATGATGATGATGATGACAATATAAAAGTAAACTCACAATAAAAGAAGCAAAACCTACATAAAGACAAAGTAGCGATATAAAAGGGAAGGAGTACGTTTCACAAGACTTTTCCAAGACTTTTAAAATCCTTACAAATTTAAAAATTGTCTTCCATCACATACATAAAGACTCTTACTGACTATTTGAATACAATATATTTATATACTATATAGATAAAACACAACCTTGGCTGATATCACTCCCACGAAGATCAATACCACTCTGCCTATTAAATGTATCTATACCCGATTTTAACTATTGATTATTATAAAGCTCGTCTCCCTTTTTACATTGTTTCTCCCAGGAAATGTATCCTCCTAAAGTCCACCAGTTTGCCTATGTCACAGACGAAGCCTGCACTGAAGACGAGATTCTCAGTATGGAAATCATTATTATGAAGGTAAAGGACACACACGCTCTTTGTTAATCCATGACCCACCAATACGAACTTTTATTTGACTAAACATAAGTGATGAAGTAATAATTTAACTGAAACTAAATCACTGATGGTTGACATTTTTCTTCTTGAGTCTTTTTATTACATGGTTTAGAAATGTGTACCTTGTCACAACCCTGTCTGACAAGACACTTTGGAACTACAGTATTACAACATCAGTCCACAATACCTCGAATAATTCGAGTTGTCAGTGGTCTTATTGCTGTTAGTGACGGTGGTACGTCTCTAACCGTGTAGCTTGTCTGCTCTCTTTTCTAACACAGGAGCTAAAGTGGAGTCTCAGCCCACAGACTCCCATCTCCTGGCTCAATGTTTACATGCAGGTGGCCTACCTGAAAGAGACGGACGAGCTGCTCATCCCCAGATATCCACAAGCTACTTTCACACAGATCGCAGAGGTACCACTTTGGGTTTTTTTGTTTGTTTTTCTTACTAGAGAGGTTGTGTAGTTTAGCTTTAATAAGCAAAAAACATACAATTCGTTCTGAAATCTAACATCCTTGGAAGAACTTTTTCCAAATTCCTTCAAGACATGCTCTGATGTTTAATTAAAGTTTCTTTTTATCTGTTTTTCCCAGTTGTTGGACCTGTGTATGCTGGACATGCATTGCCTTGAGTTCTCCAATGGCGTCCTTGCTGCTTCAGCTCTGTTTCACTTCTCCTCCCTGGAGCTGGTGGAAAACGTTTCAGGTGAGAAACCAGCTCATGCTAAATGAACAGTTGTACTCTTCTGGAGCAAAATATCATTTACTTCTTCCTGCTTGTGCTATCGCTGGTCATATCACCTTGACTCATGTCTTTGATCATCTTTGTGTCCATGTAGCCCTGAAGAGGGTGGAGGTAGAGGAGTGTGTGAGGTGGATGGTGCCGTTCGCGATGGCGCTGCGGGAGGTCGGCGGGTCACCCATGAAAACGTTTACAGGAGTCCCTGCTGATGACATGCACAACATCCAGCCCCATGCCTCCTACCTCACATGGCTCGTAAGTGGCTCTTGCTTCCCACATACAGTAGTGTCAAAGTAGTACAATAAGAGAGACACAATGGATGATCACATTTTAATCTGGAAAAAGTTTGGAGATGATCAGAACATCTTGAAAAACAACTTTTCTTTACTACCATTTTAAAATCAAATCTCTAATTTGCAATTATCTTCAAAGTTGGAACAATAAACCTATAACACATATCTAAAATTCTTTCAACCTCTAATTCAGCTGAGGACTTGCAAATAATTTTCAGGAATGATGGCAAGGGTTACATCATCATAGAGGAATCACCTGTAGTGACATCACAATTAATCTTTTCCTGCTCTTTTGTGTGTGTGTGTGTACAGGACAAGGCCTCCTCTTACCAGGATGTGGAGTTGGAGCGTCATGGCAACTGTCCTGTCCCTTCAGGCGTCCTGACCCCGCCCCTGAGCAGTGAGAAAACGGAAGAGTTGCTCCGAGTGGATGCGGCGGTGCCAAAAATCAGACCGAGGATGCGCACTCCATCCCCACAGCGCCACCTTCCTGAGTAGCCAAATAAATCTGAACGGATCTTTATATTACAGCTGTAAGGGGAAGAAAGGAAGCTCAGGTGTCACCTCTGTGCTGTACCACATATGTACGATGGATTTTTCAAACATTAATGGACTTGTATTAAGGTCATTCTTATAACTTGGATCCAGATGCTTTTAAATGTCTGTGTAGTGGTTGCACACACTGATTTTGGCTAAATTGGGAAACACTGACACATAAGCTTGGATGGCCCCCCACCCAGGAATCGTACCTACATTTAACTCCCCAGTTTGGATGAAAACACAAAGCAAAGGGTGCTTTGAGATGGGACCACCCAAGAGGAGTGTTTTTTTTGTTGTTGTTGTTTTTTTAGCATTGCACCCAAATGCTTGCATTAATTACCAACCACACCTACATTTAGTGGTTGACTTTTTTTTTTATTTCCTATGCAGAGGCCAAATTGAAAGGACATTTTATAGAGTCTCTACTTGATCTTGCGCGTGTGTGTGTGTGTTTTAATTGTGATTGGTGTTTTTTTTTTTTAATCTATCGATGGCCTCATTTGCCCAAAAACTATTCCTAGGGTCATATTTGGCTCTATGTGCTGCTATAAAAGTGGGCTTTGCATAATAGAGGGGTGTGTGTGGTTGTGTATGTGCGTGAGTATGAAATGGTGTGCTTGTGTTTGTGGTTCGACTCTTGCCATTTTCTTGGACAAAACATGGCCATGTTTTGCTTTGGGACCAGTAGCTTGGCTACCTGAATGGACAAGTGAACCAGCCAGGCTTCAGAAGCTAAAATATTGATTGTATTTAACTTCTATTTTTATCTCAACCTGCAGTTTTGTTTTGTTTTTTTCCACCACCAAAATGTAAGATTTCTATCTGACTTTTTAAATAAAATGCTGCTACATATTTTCCATTAAAGATTATTTCTGAAGACTCTTGAATAATTCACACTCTTTGTTGTGTTTATGGTTTTTCAGTGATGAGCCTTTGTGAAATTTCAGTACTCAAATCCATTCCTTTTTTTTTTTTTACATCTTTATTAAATGGTGACACTTGAGAGATGCAACAAAGGTTCCTGGAAGCACTGGAACCAGACGTTGTGGTTCATGGTGGGTGTCTGAACCAGTAAAGCTTCCCGCTTCTGACAGATGTTTTGATGAAAATCTTTGAAGTGTTAATATGCAACATAAGAGTGTGACACCCTCTGTACTGTCTTTGACTTCTAAGAAATCACAGAAATGCACACAAGCTTTTGTCCACTAGATGTCAGTGTGATGCTGTTAGTTTTGGCCCTGAGAACACTGGATGCACTCTGCTCATAAAGCAAACAGGAAAAATCCCATCACTAAAGAAACCAAGTGCACATTGTGTTGTGTATCTTAATGACAGAGCTGAAGTGTTAAGCCCTATGTGATATATTTTAAATATTTTCGGGGGCATTTTATACCCTTAGTGAGTGGAAGACAGTCGGGTGTCGCTGTTCATCAGTGTATTTATCAGTGTGATATCAGATTTGATTGACATTGCTCCCAATATAAGCAAACAACCCCACAGCTGTCCTCAGATTGGTTCAAATGTTGCTAAATTGATTTGTGCACAGAAATTCCTGATATCACCTTTTAAACAGTCTCGCTCACTACAAACCAGTGAGAAAAGAAAGGACAAAAACACAAATACATCGATCACAGGTGAAAAAAAATCAAAGCTGGTCTAACTTTCTCAGAAAACAGTGTGTTTTTGTATGACTCCTTCACCCATATAAGAAGCTGGTTGATAAAAATAGATTTTCAGGGTTTTTGATTTTTTTTTTTTTTTTTACATAATAGCAACCAAGTCGAGTTTATATAACCCCAATTGACAGATTTTTCTCAGAGGGTTTTACTTCACAAAAACCTCCAACCTCAGAGGAGACAGAATCAAAGTCCTTTTAATGCATAGGCCTGATAATTAACATTCACTGTCTTATTTTACATCAGAGATTTTATCAAGGCAGAAATTAAGATTTGTTTTTGTGTTTTTGTGTTGTGTTTTTGCAAGTCTTAAGTCTTCAGGGAGCCAAGTCTCAGCATGCATGTCTCAGGTCTTCATTTTTCTCACTTAAGTCCAAGTTTCAAATCTGTGACAGAGTGTCTGAAAACATCTTGAAGTACTTACCCAGGAAGATAAATCATGAAGGTATCTCCCACTGTGATTTTTTTTTTTTTTTTGGTACAGAAATACACACTCCTACCTGCATGACATTTTCTTCAGTGTCTAAGTGGTCGTGTTACAAGTCATCTCATCAAAGCCACATGAGAACCAGCTCTGCAATCACTCAAGATGGTGAATAGCCACACAGAAACTAGACCAACAACCACGCTGAGGTTCTTGTTAGCCACCCACCATCATAGATGTGGACTTGTTTGTCTCCAGTGGTTAGTTTTCTTCTCTGTATGTTGACGCTGCTGACGCTGTTGTTTGCTCTCGCTGAGCAGAGTTAGAACCAGGCCAGACCTCCCTCAGGGCCTTGCCACCATCCCATGTAAACAAGTTGCTTCAGTGTATATTAGCAGATACTTTGATGTCATCAGCTGACTTAGTTTCTCTTCTCTTAAATATTTTAGTGACTTCGGCTAATTCACAACATCAGACTGATATCGACTATAACAACTGTTGTTTTTCAAGAAACTTAAAGGGATAACTTTATCCTAATCACAAACATGGCAGCAGCACATACTGTATGATTCACCTAAAGCATGGCAGGCAAATTCTGTATGATTTCCAGTTGATCAATTTGTGTTGCTGAATGGCTGGTTATTGTTTAGGGGCTGCCAGAAAACCCTGAAGTACCCTTAGTCTGTGTGAAACATGTCTGTGTTGAAATGCTCAGGGACTCTTAATGTACTGTACATGCCGGTCTGTCTGTCATGCTGTTTTAAATGTGTGTCTGCCTCCCTCTTGTGGCTACTCTAATTAAATACATGACCACTCGATGAACCACAGATTCCCTCACAGAGCCTCATCCTCACTCCACTGAGACAGAGAGGAAAGAAAATGTTGGTAGGATATGTGTGTCTCTAAGAGGGATATGTGTGTCTTTTAACATTTAACCTCTCAAAAATGGACATAAGATTCACTTTTTTTTTTGCAGAAGTGATGTATTTAATTTCTTTGGATTTAGGCCGTTTATGCACAAAACTAGTAATTTTTCACACATGTGGGTTGATTTTATTTAACTTTCTGACAACCAATTGTCTGCTTCCATATAGTTTGCCTCAGAGTTGAGGACAAAATCTGGAACGACAATTAAAAATCATGTGAATAATGTGATTACATTCCACAAATTCACCATTTTATTTCAAATTTATCAATTAGCTTACATTTAGAGGTAAGAAAATAAAATAGTCATCCTGGGGTGTCCAAGTAAAGCTTTATTGTAGAAACACATGAAGTTTATGTAGAGTTTCACTTCTTGTTGTGTATTAGTCTCTCTGCTATGTGGTTAATATGCTAAACACACAGTCATACACACGTGAGGGCTATGGGAAGTACTTAGCTTTACATTTAGTTACAGCTGAACAACAGTGGTGGTATCCAAATGACTGACTTGAGTAATACCACACTCAAAATACTCCATTATGAGTATTGTAAATGTACAGAAGTATTATGAACAAGATGTGCTTAGAGTAACCAAAATAGTCATTATGCAGAACAGCCAGAGTGTTGTTGTTACATTATTATATTACCAGATCATTATTGTTGATACATCAACATATAGCAATACTTAAACAATGTATTATGCATCATATTTTATAGAGGATGACAATGCCCCAATTCATAGGGCACGAGGGGTCACTGAATGGTCTGATGAGTATGAAAGTGATATGACTCATATGTTATGGCCTTCGCAGTCACCAGTTCTCAACCCAGTTGAACACCTATGAGAGATTTTGGACTGACCTGTTAGAAAACACCAAATGAGGGAAGAATGGTGTTCCTCAGCCTTGGCATTGATTCTACAAATCTCTGAAACTCTTCTGGAGGGATGAACACCATCCTTCAAAAAGATATTCCTTCATTTAGTGTTTTGGAATGATGATAGAAATGTTTCATCATAGGATAAAGATGATGACTCAGAACATCTTTGTATTGATTTGCAGTGACTCTTCCCTCTAAGGGGACAAGTGGACCCAAACCATGCCAGCAAAATGCCCCCCACAGCATAACAGAGCCACCAGATCCCCTCACTGTAGGGGTCAAGTATTCAGACCTGTGCCAGTTTTTCCTTTAATTTGTCTGTACCAGGCAAACCCTCAGGCTTTAAAGACACTGCCCCTCATCCTTGCAGTGAGATAACTTGAGGTATTTATTAGAGCTGCTCTTGTATTTGTATGCATTGGGGTCCTGTATGTGTCTTAGGGGACTGACTTATTTGTTTTTTTATGTTATAGGCCAGATTTTCCCTTAACTGCCAACACGCTCCCTGGTTGTTGGTGACTGACGATAAAGAGGTGAATGTCTGGTCCTGCTCTAAGTGAAAGCTGATTTAACTCATTTCGTGACTGTTAAGGTAAAACCTATAAAACTCTCCTTTAATATCCATTTAGTGGTTTTGGTCATTGTGTAATTGTTTTTTCTTTTGTTCTTTTCTTGCAATGCTGACTGCTGTTTTGCATAGGTTTTATCTTTGTGTATTTTATTTCTGTGCTGGTTTTTTTTAGAGGGTTTTTCTTAATAGCAGTAAATGTGTCTATATTTCCCATCTGCTCAAACTAAAGCTTCTCTCTGTGTTCTAGGCTAGAACTTGATCCAGGAAAGGGGTCATGGGCCTGTTCAAGCCGTGGCCTAGTACGCCAAGTAACCACTCCTTCTATAGCATGGTTGAGTGTTGTTTGCTGTGTTTGCACCTTGCACTTTATCTTTAGTTTTGTGTGTTTGTGTGTGTGTGTAATTTCACCAACCTTCTGCATTGGTCTAGAGTCTAGAGTCTTCCCCTAAATTCTACCCGGCTTGGCAGACAGCGACCCTCCCCCCTGACTAGTCGTTCTTACTTTAGTCAGTGCCCCTTTTATATTTTTGGCTGTAGCTCCTCCTGACATTGGTTTACATGGTTTTTATCAACATAATTGTTCCCATACCTTGTTTTTTAGTAATGTTAGTGTTTAGGTCTTTTAATTGTACTTAATAAACATAATTATTCTTGTCTCTATTTCCTTCATGTTGCATGGGTTAAAATAACTGTCTGAGATGGTTACATCCTCATCACCTGATCACACTTGCATTCTAGGAGAATTTTAACGCCAAGAGCAGTTGCTGTCACGGTTCTCTCCACAATCTCCTCCTTATGCGGTATTTCTTACTGTTGTGGCATTTCTAACATTCATGTTCATGTATGTTATTGGCTCTCTCAGGCCCTAGTCACTGCTTGAATTTTTTGAGAGCTCCTTCACCGAAGAGCCTTTAATGCCAAATCTAACTGTATAATCATTGGCTATAAACAGTCAATTCCTTGTTGTGTCTGACTGAGCTGCTGAATAGCTGCTCCACAATAAGAAAATGCAATAGGGGAGACAAGGGGCAATTGTAACATACTCGATTCCTCCAGTCAGAAACAAGCTAGAGTGATACTTACTCTGCACATGCTCAGTAGGATTCTCTCTCTGCTTGTGGAAAAGGAGCAGGATCATTTCACCTCAGCAGAAGTTTTCAACAAATAACTGATCTTGAGTGTGAAAGTAATGAAAGACCAAATGATTGGCTTATCATTTTAATACAGAATTGTGGAAGTTATTACTTTTTTGCTTTGTTACTGTGTGCATTTAGAAAGGAATTTTCTCTTGTTATTCTTGAGGAGGCCTACTTCTCTCCTTCTGTCATCCTGGCTCATGCCCAAATTAAGTGATGCTCTGGGTTGTATGTGTTGACATACTTTTCTGTTAGAAAATGAACATATTTCACTTAATTTAAATGTAAAATTACATTCAAAAAGGTGTATTAAAATTAATGTGTTTGTGCTAGTATAGCAGCTCATCAATAAACATACTATTTTTGTATAACATAATGTATATTTTATGTTATAAAACAATATGAGATATTGACAGAAAGTGTGAATATTATATATGTCTGCAAAAGCAACGTTCCTTTCATTGCCAGTTAATCTGTATAGTGGATTTAAAGTGGTTTGATTATATAAAACCCTGCAAAACCAAAGAGGAGGATTAGTTCACTTGTAAGAAGCACACATTTTATGAAATTAGAACAAAGAACTTAGAGGTTTTTTCTTTACAGTATGCCTAGATTCAGGCCCAGGAAGATGGATAGGGGACTCCAGCCACAATCACTGTTTGAGAGTGCAGCCAGTGAAGTTGCACAGGGAAAGTCAGTGAGGGCAGCAGCAAAGTCACATAGAATCTGTCATGTGACTTTATATCGCTTTATTAAGAAGAAGGAAAGGTTGACAGTGAGTGAAGGCATGCCTACTGTGAGCACAGGATACCAGCCAGCCATTAAAGTGTTCACCGCAGAGTAGGAGACCATATTGTCAGAGTACCTCCTCAGGGCTGCTGATTTATATTATGTTTGTGTTTTTATGTTTGTGTATGATGAACAGTTTATTTTAGTTTATGTTGACCTACTGTAGCCTATATATGTTTCATTTTTTAAATTTACACAAATGATTTCATACAGGTTTGCAAATTTGCCTATGAGCTGGCAATGGCTCATAACTGCAAGCACCCTGAGTCATGGGATGAGCATGGAGTGATGGGCGTTGACTGGTTAGATGGTTTCCTGAAAAGGCACCCAAGCCTTTCCCTGAGACAGCTACAAGCCATGAGTTTAGCTAGGGCAACAAGCTTTAATAAAAACAAACGTTACAAACAAACAAACAAAAGTTTTTACCAATCTGGAAGAGATAATACAAAAACAGCATTTCACTGTCAAGGATATCTGGAATATGGATGAGACGGGGGTCACCACTGTCCAGAATCCGGAGAAGGTTCTTGCCAGAAGAGGCCAAAAGCAAGTGGGGTCAGTAACGTCTGGAGAGCGTGGAACACTGGGGAGTGCAATCCCTCCACACTTTGTGTTCCCCAGGAAAAACTTCCACCCACATTTCATCAGGGATGCCCCCCTGGCTGTATAGGAACAGCAAACAAATCAGGATAGATGCAGGATGAAGATTTCCTAGAGGTCTTGTGCCTCTTCCAAACCCATACAAGAGTCTCTCCAACACAGAAGGTCTTGCTGATTCAAAACAATCATCACTTCCACGTCCTTGCAAGGAATATTGTCGGGCATCTGACATTATTCTCCTCTCCTAACCCCTGCACTGTTCCCACAAGTTGCACCAACTGGACCGCAGTGTGTTGGGCCCTTTCAAGAAGAGTTATACCTTCTTTGACAGCTGGACATACCAAACGACATACCAGCAATTGTAAGGGATTTTTTCCCAATGGCTGCTACACCATCAAATATAAAGGCTGGCTTCAGGTGCACAGGAATTTGGCCCTTAAACAGGGAAATTTTCACTGATGCTGACTTTGCACCATTCTGCATCACTGACTGTCCACACAATCTTGAGACATAAGTCACTGGTCCAGCATCATCTGTGTCCATCGTCTCCACTGTGCCTGCAGCTGGGCAATCCTCCATCATCTCCACCATGCCTGCCACTGCACCACCTCCCATCCCCTCCATCATGCCTGCAGCTGGGCTGCCCCCTTTACCTTCACTGCATCCATGTCTGGGACACCCTTCACTGCACCTTCTGCTGTGCCTTCCTTCTTTGCCTCCACTGCATCTACTTCTGGGCCACCCTACATCACCTTAAATGTACCTACTGCTGGGCCTTTCTCCACCACTTCCACTGTGCCTGTCACTGGGCCACCTTCCATTGCCTCCACCGTGCCTGCTGCTGGAACATCCCTTGATCCTTGATGATTTTTCACCTGTCTTGTTGACATCATTCCCAAAAGTAGGGCTCCGAAAGACAAGTAAGACCAGGAGAAGAATTGGTGTGTCAGCAATTTTTACAGACACACCAGTCAAGAATTCCCTTGAGAAAGAGCAGGAGAAGGTATCCTTATCAGAAGTAAAATGAAAGGTCTTTGTAGAAAAGGGGAAAATGGTTAAGAAGAAAGGAAAGAAGTACACAAAAGAAAATGAGGATGAGGGTGTGGAGGAAGAATTGAATTCACCAGAGGAACAGAACAAACCATCTTCCTCCAAAGTAAAGTAACAGGTCTCTGTAGAAAAGAAAAAAAATGTAAAGAGGAAAAGAAAGAAATGCACAAAAGAAAATGAGGATGAAAGTGAGGAAGAGGAAGAATTCTCCATTGTCTGCCTGGAGAGCCATTCAAAACCAAATTAGGTCTGGCTGTCCTGTGCGTCTTACCGGTCCTTGGCACACATGGCCTGCAGTGACATCGATATGTGCAACAACTGTGAATCAGACTAATAGAGTTTAACAGTTTATAAAGTTTCATTTTAAGATTATCTAATGAATTTAAGTATGGCAAATCATTATGTCATTGTTTCCGCAAATGATCAGTGTAAACATTTCAGAGGTCATCTTGCACAGTTTTAAACATGTTTGGTCATTAATATCATTATATCAATTAATATCATTATATAATTCAAAGTGGTGATGTTTTACTCTTTCTTTGCTGCTAGATGTTTTACATGTATTTTAGACATTTACATGTAATGAATATTATCTCCACATGATCTCATTGTGTTATTCTGTTCATATGTCTATCTTGTACCATTACATTAAAGTTTGGTTAAAGTCTGTTCTTGACTCACCAGCTGATCAATGTATTGGAGTAAAATAAACATTTAAATCAATTCAAATAATTAAAGTCTAGTTACCACTAGAATAGTCGCAGAGTCTTCTGCAAAAATAGAAATAGACTTTTGCTTTGAATACATACGATGCCTGACATCTGACAAGAATTTGAACCATATAACTTTTTACTTAACATTAGATACTACAGTAATGTGATTACTTTGAGATGTGCTTTTATATGAGATACAGTGGGTTAATATGACTTATCTTTTCATTGTTACGATTGCTCCCAACCACTGTTACAATTGCCCACTTTGTGGGGGCAAACACTCTGACTTGCATTAAATTTAATATCATAGTCCTTATATATTAGTAAAAACATATTCATTGTATTATTAATTAGTGCACATATATAGGTTTCTTATATCAAAAAGTGACTGGTGTATTTCAAGTAGTCTATGAGTTAAGAAGGAAAATATAAAAAATGCTACTATTGCCCCCGGTCTCCCCTATATTAAATTAATCATACCTCTCCTCAGCTTGATGGGTATGAGTATGATTCATGATGTGTCATTCTTGGTGTTGCTTCTGGCAACTTCTTTAGTGAGTATGGACAGCAGAGTGGATGGACAATTTGACTTGTCACAGTTGGAAAAGCACAGATGTAAACAATAAAATGAATGAGGTTCAGTATCTGGGTCCTGGTATTGTGCATACTGGCTCACTGTCACACTGTCAGGACTTACTGGGAAGCTTTAATAGAACAGAGCAATTGTTAATGTTATTAGTAACACCTGTGCTTTTCCTGCCATGACAAGTCAAAATGTCTGCTCTGAAAAAGGACTATTTTGAGTCATTGTGTTGGATTAATAGTAAAAAAGAATATTTACAAAAGCTTTAAAGGTATAATATGTAACTTTTCCACATTAAAATGTCTAAAAACTACGAGACCAATGTTATATATTTTGTTGAGTTGTGTATGTACATTATCCCAAATGTTTCCAACAATTTTCAAACTCAGAGAAAACTGTAATTTTAATAAATGTTACAATCAGTTTCATTTGGTCACCTGTCAATGGTGTCATACCCCCTTTGCACATGAGTAAGCATTGTGGTTGTCGCCAGAAGGTGTCATAAATTGACTTTTTATCCAGTTTTAAGCCACAATTTTATAATACACTTTTTTTTTTAGATCTTGGTCATTTTTAACTATATCTTTTAACTGGATGAAGGATTTTAGTCATTGGATCTTAAAGCTGCAGCACAGAACTTTTACATATAAATGAATGTCCATTACGTTCAAGCCCTTGCCAAATGAGTTCACACAATGCTGATTAAGCCTATCACCACCAGGTAAATCTCTCTGTAAATCACAGTATGTAGAGTTTTTATTCTGGTGTCGGGGATGACATTCTCGCTCTGGCTGGATGAATGCATACTGCTCTAATAATGCTTAATGCTCTATGGGCGGAGCATGTGCACTAAAGACTTCTGCCAGCCAAGCCTGCTTATTTCTGGTTAGCTCTCTGCTAACTTGAATGGGGATAAAATAACTTAATTGTGCAGGTCTTCTAGACTTTCCAAAGAAATCAGACCAAATGATTTCTGACCAAATGGATTAAGATCTGATAGTGAAACAAGTCATTCCGTGGGGGTTGTGTGACAATTTATCCACCGTTTTACAGCCACAACAGTAGTGACAAAGTAGGCTACAGCGAAGCCTATGACGTAAACATGTGTCGACAGTGTTTTTGTAATACTCTCACTGCCAGAAAGGGGGAGACAAAAGTCCCGCACTCAAGCTTGAAGTTATCAGAGAAACAAGCTAAGCAAAAATTAGCAAACAGAGTGGGACTTTAAATATGAAACTGCCTTATTCAGTTACCGTAATATATGTTGAAGAATATGGCGTTGAAGAAACACTGATTTTTAACGTGAAACTGCTTTATTCAATGTTTTTACCAGTTTTAATCACTGTGTCCATTTGTTTTAGAGAGGAGGAGACCTCTGCGGATAATTCGGCTCCCAGTAAAAACCTCCTGAACGATGAACCCTCTAGTCCCTCCTTATATTTGTATGGACACTTAATCTCCAGCATGCCAGTTCCACAGCAGCCACAGGAGGATATCCCATCTGGAGAAACAGCCAGGTATGGCTCATCTGCTTTCACTGTCAGACCCACTGCTTTTAAATTAAAGTCCATGTGTATCTTCTTCATTTCTGTTTGCTAACATTGGCATGCAGTATCTTCCATTTGTCTTCCCCATTTGACAGCAGGAACAGTGAGATTTGTGGATTCATACTGCATTAGCTGTTTAACAACATTTTCAATTGAGGAGTCCTTGCTCATTATATGTCCCACTTTGTGTATGTTCCATGTTATGCACTTTGCCTGCTCTTTAGTCACATCCTGTATATGTTCCAGCCTGTTAGTTGTGCATTGCCTTCTCATTTTTCCATAGCTGGTTTGGCACTTGTCTTTAAGGTCAGCTGATAACAGGTCTCTAGCAGATGGGTCATACATAGCCATCAGGGACTCAGGGAGTTCATATTCTGTTTCTGATGCTGTATCTGTGTCTGAGTCTGCAGCTGTGTTGATGGATGCAAACAGAGCAGCATCTGCACACATGTTTTCGAGAGCCTGGAGATCTTCAGTTGTAATTACTATGTGTAGGAGGAAATGTATATATAGTATGTAAGCAATATCACATGAGAGGGGGTCGTTTTACAATAACACTTTTATCAGTTAACTTATTAAAATGATTGAGACATTAAATGATATTGCGTTTAATTAGTGAAATTATTGCAGGTTGCTACGATGTATGAAATGGAATGTAAATAAAAGGGGGGATGATTCATTCACAGGTAAAACTCCCACTGCATGTCAACATTCACAGATTGCTTCACAGACAAAGTATTGTTTGATTGGAACAAACTTGTGAAATTATTTTATCTGCATAATTGAAAATTGGGATCGAAGGGATTAGCGTGAAATTACACTAGATGGCCCCTGATAAACTCTGACTAGAAATAGGCTAAATTGAAAACTAAAGTATGGCTAGTATGGCTGGTTCGCAATAATATTATCAATATTGTCTCTCAGTCAGGCTGATTGATAGTCTGAGAAATGTATTTCTGGCTGCCATTGCGCCCACCATTGTGCGTGCTCATAACTGTAGCCTATTTTAGAGTTTCTCATTGATAATTAAGTGTCCGCACAAAACTAAATTAAGGGCACAATTAGGCCCTTATGTCATAATACTGTGATAATGTTATGTACATGTCTTCAGAAGCTTCGGGCACTGCGGAAGGGTGTATGTAATGGTTCTCTAGTGGCTGAATAGCCTGTGTCTCTACCTGGTATATTTTGGAGTGTTGGTGCATGATGGAATTGGGGCAACTCTGTGAGATGTCTTTCTGGTCGGCTGAAGTCGACCTTCAGTTTTTGTGGCTCAACATTTTTCCCGGACATATCCTTCCACTGATTTGGTTTTGACGTGCAGGCAACCTCCTCCTTGGTGTGTCTCTTCCCTGCAGCTCAACCTGGCACATGATGGCTGCAGCATGACTGCAACAAGAAGCGAGGCTGGAGCAATTGATAGATCAGAGTCCTGCACTGGGTCGGGTACCCTACGGGTAACTTGCAAAAAAACTGTGTAATGGGTAAAAAATATAATTACATAAATTCAGTATGGGCATGAGTAAAAATGAACTAAATGCGAGCGGGTAGCAGGTGAGAATAAAACAAAGAGAAGTCAGAAATGAAAATGATTTGCACTATTTTAAACATTTAAATCAACTAATATTATCAAGTCTAATCAGCTGCCAGGTTTGTTATTGGGAGGTGAAGTGGAGCCTGTCAGTGGATTACTATGAAACTTCAGAGTATGTTGCACACTGTTATAAGGCACATGAGTGAGCAGTCATTATAACATTAGTATGCAATTATTGTTAAGTGTGTGTGTGTGTGTGTGTGTGTGTGTGTGTGTGTGTGTGCGCGTGTGTTTGTGTGTGAGTGAGAAAGAGAAACTGCTGTGGTATCTGTGACTGTGTATCTGTGTGTGTGTACTGGCATATGTGAATGTCAGTGAATGTGCAGCACTGCCCTTCTTGCAGACACACAGATTATGACTGCGCAACAAGTAAAAATAAAGCACTTTAAAGTGACTGTGTAGCCTCAGCCTCATGTGTTTAATCACGGGTCGGGTCGTGGGTCCGGATTTGACATGGAGATAATTGCAGATAACGGGTCGATTACAGTGCTGAGCTTTATGGGTGCAGGCGGGTGCAGGTTTGCAAAATTGGACCCGTGCAGGACTCTGGGATAGGTTATTGGCAAAAGTGAGAGAAATCTTGATCTCAGATTATCTGCCGTGTGATACTTACCTTTGCATGCATGTGCAGTTAGCTGTTAGGATGTACCCAAGTTCCTTATGCACAAAAGCGCAGGCATCATAAGGTTAAGTCTTTAAGCCTTGTCTTCAGGTAGGCAGGAAACCTCAAAATGCAAAACTCTGATCTGTGTCATAAAACTCTCTTGCACATGACCATAAAGCACATATTTACATGCATCTAAGGATTTGTATATTGGGCCATATGTTTGCTGGCCACTTCATCATATCCAAAATCCATTTGTGGTCTGGAATAGCGTAGGGATCGTAAACATTTTTACTTTGACTTAGTTAGCTTGACAGTAATATTACCACCATGCTCCTGATATTATCAAATAGGAAAGAGTAGTCAGGCTCCAACAAAACCAGGTAAGTTCAGCAAAATTCATAAGACAAGGTTTTTGTGATTTGGATAGCTCCTTTTAGCTACATATTTATTTGAATGGTAAACATAGTTGGGCAATTTCATTCAGAGACCTGATGACTATACTGATAGTCAACTATTGTTAGCTAACATTTTACATACTGTATGTTATATTAATATGCGAATGAAAGACAAACTGATCCAACTCTGAATGGCATTTTATTATTAAGTCAACAAGAATTTACAAACAATGCAAAACCTACATTGATTGACAATGAACTACAATCTTGTGACCGGCTACAAAAGAGGTTTTGCCCCCTGAGTGCGCATGCACCCAGTAATGTTTGTAAGCAACAAAGCTGTCTATGGTTGCAGATGTTAGCTCAGGGTGAAAACGGCTAATGTGGCTCCTCAAATTCGTTGTATAACCAGTATTTAATTTTTGTGAGGCAGATTTTACACACATCATGCATCTCGTTCAGTTCATAAAATCTGAAATGTCCACTTTCAAAATACTGGATGCGTTTTTTTTTATCACTTGCTGCTGATCTCTGCCTTCCTTCGCCTTATCTTCTGACATATAAAATTGACATTAGCCTAATGTTCGTCCACAATTCAATGCAAGATAGCAACGTTGCTTCTGGAGGGTAACTGTAACTTCACAACTTTATTGTCCAGCTGAGGCCGGAAAATCAACAGTCAACGTTAGCAGGCTATGATTTTTTGAAGGCTGTTATTTTAATCACAATAAAATCTGTTTATTAGAAATTAATGGTTGGGTTGGGGATGGTTTTTTTCATATAGGCCTAATTATATTTCCAAACTCCTGAATATGGTCTGTAACTGCATCAATGCAGAATTGTCCACGTCTGCATCACGATGCATCTTATAATTGAGAAATCCACACTTAACGCACACACACGAGAGTGGTATCAATTTTCCCATCTAACTCTTGGAAAATATAAAATAAGCATATTTCCCAAAATGTTGAATTATTACTTGAACATGTGATCTGTCCAAATGTTTCACCATTTTCCTTCAGTAATCTGTACATTTATGCAATGTACATGTCACGTCCTGCCTGGACTTTATCTGTTATTTTTGGACTCTTTGTGTATTTTGTTCTCTTGAGTTTTCAGTGTTGCATTTATGTTGCCTGGTTTTGTTTTTTTCTGAGTTTCGCTTGTGTATTCCTTTATTCCTCCTGTGTTTATGTGCACCTCCTCTCACCTGCCCTGCATCACTCTTGTTAGCCCAGCCCTGCTCGTAGTGTCTTCCCCAGTTTATCTGCTCCCAGTCTGTCCATGTGTTGTGTCACCTGTTGTCCGTCTGTTGTCACCTGTTATTTTGCAATATTTTCTCCTTGTGTCTTGTCACCTTAACTTCCTGTTTTTGATTACCTCATGTGTTTCACCTGTGTCTCGTTTCCCTCACCTGTGTTTAGTTTGCAATCACACCCTGTGTATTTATAGTCTGAGTTTATTCTGTGTTTGTTCCTGTGGTTATGGTCAGTGTTCTACGTTCCTGTGTCTCAGTGTATCCTGTGACTTTTGAGTTCATTCATTAAATATTCTGCATCGTATCCTGCCTGCCTGCTGTCTCTCACATTTGGGTCCACCTGCTCCACTCACCCACCCTGACAGTACATAAATCTAATCCAATCTATAGTGGCAAACTTTGGCAATTAATTGATTGACAAAAAATTAATCAACTATTTTGATAATCGATTCATTGTTTTAGTCATTTTTCAAGTAAAAATGCCCCAAATCTGCTGGTTCCTGCTTCATAAATGTGGTGATTTAATGCTTTTCTTTGTCATACATGACAGAAAACTGAACATCTTTGAGTTTTGGACTGTTGAAGAAAAAGAAGTCACTCATTTTTGGTCAATTTTTACTATTTTCTGACATTCCATAGACCAAATGATTAATCAAGAAAATAATTGACAGATTCATTGATGATGAAAATAGTTCCAGCCCTAATCCAATCATCTACTCAATAACTGTGATTTAAATTTTGATCACGGATTGTACTTTCTGTTCTCACAAGAATGTGTGTATCCACAGACACTCTGCCATGACATTACATGACATTACATGACATATTTCATGTCCATATACAGGGACATAACAGAACACGACTTGTGCTCAATTCAAATTTCTTTGAAATTCCTTAACAACAACTCAACAGACACCCACTGCAAGGAAAGTCATGCAAATGCTCTCATATGACAGTGTGTCTGGCGGGCTAATGGCACTAAATGTTTTGCTTTTCTTTAATATTCACCTAAGAGCCATTTGTGAATTTCATCTGGATTTGGAGGTGGATCTGGAGGTGGATTTGGGGCAGACCCAGAACTTCTAAAATCCTTGGCAAAGTGCTTCATTCTCATGTCATGCTTGATAAAAGAACAAAAAAAAAAACAAAAAAAAAAAAAAACACTCTTATTACCATTCTCTCCCTGACAAACCAGCAGGATCTAATATTTGTCTGTCATTAATTCTGTTGTCCTTGCTTAATCAAACAAATACCTTATCAAATTGTATTTAGGGATTTGTTATTTGCTCAAGACATATTTGTTTTTGTTCTTCAGTGGGTGTCATGCTCCCAGACATTACTAAAGTATCTGTATCTCCCCCTATAATGTAGACTGAGGAGGACATATTTGGAGTAAATCTTGGAGCTGTACAGTACAATAGAGCATGTGTGGATTAGGCCTATTTAATAATGCGAACACAAAGGCACTCTGCTCTTTTAAGTCTTTATGGGATTTCATAATGTGTGTTTGCGTGTGCATGTGTGTGTGAATGTAAGTATATATGTGTGTGTGTGTGTGTGTGTGTGTGTCACACATGAGAGGCCGTTTCCTGTCGATACTACTCCACACATCCCCGGTTCCTTTTCCATTGTAATTCCTTTAATTAAAGTGATTTTATTCACAGGCACACAGCTGGCACCGGCTACTTTCCATTAGCCATCTGAGTGGACGCCTCGTTCAGTGGGAGGACCCGCACTGGGGCTGCTTCCTATGGAGTACACAATACTATTTTCATCTCCCAGCTGAGTTTGTTGTGTGTTTTGAATTTATTAATCATTGATTTTAATGTGCCGCCTCTTGACAGTGGCAGCTACCCACGCATTAATTAATTCCTGCTTCCCAGCCTTACAAAATGGCATTTAAAAAACAATGAGAGGTCGGCTGGTGTTTCCTCTGACCTATAAATGGAAGGCGTCAAAAAGCAAAATGTCAAAATTTGCTTTTATTTGTTCTTCTCTTGGCAGATTTTATTGCCTCCTTTTATTTGATAGAGCAAGATAGAAATGAGGTTATTTTAGGTCTATTGAAATGATGTGTAAATACAGTTGTGTCACCTTTAATATTCCGCTCCTCTTTTTGGGAGGTTGTGAAATGCAATAATGTCTCTTTTGTCGGGCATGTTTCCTTCCGTGCACCTGCTTTGCATACGGCATCTGCCAGGAGCACTCTCAAAGGAACTGTGGGTCTTAAGTTGAGGATAAAGGTGCATTGCCATCAACAATAGGTAGTCTGTGTTTATCCTTTGAGGTCTTAAACAACTATGTGTACAAAGATTTGCCTTCCCTGAATTGGTGGAAATAGAAAAAGGGAGATTAGATCTTAAATTAAGCATATGGTGCTGGAATTTGAATAGAGTTGGGATTTGAATGTATTTATGGAAGTATATTCTTTTTTTATTTATTGAGCAGACCTGAATTGTTCATCCATTTAAATGAGTGACTGGTCTGTGTGTTTGAAGAGATAAAAGCTCGCTCTCATAATCCTTATTGACACTCTGGGATGCGTAAAGACAGCTATTGCTAAGTCCCTGCAGTGCCCTGCCCCATGGAAAGGGCCTCATCCCCTATTCACACTGGGTTGTTTAAAGCTAAAGATTTCCTGACAGATTGCTTTCAGCAGATTGATTAGCACATGTTGTGAGAGAGACAACTTCCCAAACTGGGTTTGTGTATGTTTCGCATGTCTGCGCATGTGTTTGCGGGTGCACGGTGATGCTGCTGTGTGCGCACGCAACCCCAGAGTGAGGGGGGGGAGTCATGGAGCGCTTATCGCACGCTTCAAAAAACATTCCTGCTAAAATTTAAAAAAAAAAAAAAAAAAAAAAAAGGCAAACAACCACAGTCGTAACCTGATGGCATTTAGTGGAAGCCCCGCGGAGCTTCTGCACAAAACAGTGCTGACAGCTGCAAAAGATAATACACTCGCTCCTCTCGCCTCACCTCTATCATACTCTAAACGGCTGTTATGTAGGAAGAGAAGAGGTAAATAGATACTGTATGCATACACACACTCACAAAAAGTGCTTATGCCTCACAAACCTACAGTACAGTGTGGCTGATTTGTTTGGAGTGCAACACAAAGACAGTCTGATACGCCCAGATTTGTGAGGTCATGCACCATTTTTAGAAACAGCTGTACAATAATCAGCCATATTGGTTTGATACGGAATCTGCGACTTCATTCAGGAGCGTTCACTCATCTTCTCATCTGCTCTGTGTGAGTGCTGAGCTGCTGCTCTTTGGTACAGATGCGAGGCCTTTGGCTCAGCCTCGCTACAAAGTAAAAATAATCATTCCCATGCAAATGCACTGATTGACACGTTCAATTAGACCCTTGTGAAGTAAAAACGTTTGGCGCTTTGAAGAGAGACAGTTCCCACTGTTAGTGCACCTATGAAGCCCTAAAGCTGCTTGGCCTTTCCCCCCTCCTTCCTCTCTCTCCCTCTCGCTGTCCTCCCCGTTCCAGCCTCCCCTTCCTGTGCCTGGCCTCTGAAGAGGGGGAGAGACAGAGAGATCCATCGATCAGTGGCGATCGTTGAGCACCCGCCCCGCCTCCTGCCTCCTGCCTCGCATTGTTTTTATCTCATCTCTCAACCCTGTTGCCATGGCACTGAAGATAGCACTTCAACCCTTGTGCTTAATGATCTCTTGGATGATAGCCTACTTGTCAGGCATTCATGCCCTGTTCTGTTGAAATGCAAGACAGAGAGGAATGAGCTGCTACTGCTGGTGCTGGTGGAGGGGAGGGGTGGTTATTTGACATTTTCATTCTAAGCTTAACTGGTAGCGAGCATGGCGTTATGGGTTATTTACCAAATGAGCTGTCTTAAACAGCCGTTTGGTTTCCTCCTCCTGGCCGCCCTGACCGTGCGCTCAGAGATGGACATTCAGAAAGACGGAGAAGCCAATTTGCATTCATTTAGTGTCTCCTTTTTTGTTTCGCAGCATTACAGTACTTTAAAAGCCATCCCTCTCTTCTGGCAGTTCAGTGCTGGGTGAGGGATTACCGCTCATATAAATAGCTGCCATTGATTTGACTAAGAGAATACTTTGTGTCATTATGAAGGCAGAAAATCCTAATTTGGAAATCGGAACACACAAAAAAAAAAGGAGCTGAGCATTCAATTCATATCCATAATCCGCCATATTGCATGAAATCAGGGGTGTCGCGTTACAATGCTTGATTTTAGTCATCGCTGTGATGGAGACAAAGGTAGCGCCTGGAGCCATCATGGCGGTGCTACTCAGTGAGGGAATGTGTCATTTTATTATGTTTTATCTGGCAACCTCCCTCTGTGCTTCGCTGTGTGGAAGGCCTGTGCAGGGAGCGTGCAGGGGTTGTGATCCTGAAAGACCGGGGTTAAACACACTAGAAACTATTATAAGTCTCTGTCAAAAAGCCAATCATTAACAGCAAATGTATTCTTTTAACATATTGAAACGTGAACGCACGATTTATTTAATGCAGCCCCCTCCGTTCTTTATTTTTCTCCACCGGGTGTAGCAGTCGCGCCTAATCACATATGACTTGAGGGAGATGATGTGTGCAACAATGCCCCCAACACCCCCCCCCCCCCCCCCTTGTTATTTAAATATGGATTCAGGCGTCTCACTCAGTCAGAGACATTAGTGACTGCTTATTGATTGAGATTCCTGGAAAAGAAGAGATTTGCCAGCTCTCCATCGCTGGAGATGGAGCTGTTCGATCACATCTGACCTATTATTCATATGTGACGGGTGAGAGATGTTGCTTTTGTCTTGGAGCGATTCCCTCTACGTTTTTAGGGATTCACACACATAGAAGTGCCGTTTAACATGCCTATTACACGCCCTAAGATTAAGGAATGAACTGAGGAGTTGTAGAACTTTTCATGTTTCCTCAGCAAAAACACTTTGATCCACTGAAGGAAAGGCCAGCTAACTTCTAAGTTTATTGTGTCGTCACTCAGAGCATGAAGAGAAGTCAAATATAACCCTGCCCTGAGTTTAGGTAAACGCGTTAGCTTGTGTTTCGTCTCCTGAACACAGACAGGCAGCAATATGAAGCGACTTAATCCTCTCCTCCCTTACAGTACAGAACACAATGAAAAACACACTCCTCTTTTTATCTGCTTTTATCTCCCTTTGTGCCGAAGAGCTTTAAAGAATCAGCGTCTTTATCTCTCCCCCACTCCCCATAATGCAATAGGGCGAATGCTTCCTGTGTGTCATAAATAAGGTATTGAAAGGTCCAATTGAATTAAACTAAAAGAGATCTGGGAAGAAAATGGGAAGTACTCTCACTTTTTCCCTCTCATTTTTGACGGCGGGAATTGCTGTAAATTGACACTGAAATGGTCCGTCTCGCCTAAACCTCCTGCCCCCCCCCCCACTCCACCCCCCTCTCTGGCCGGCTCCATACGCCCCCTCAGCACAGTCGGATAACGTGCATATTAACGGGCTCTGGGCAAATTGTGTTGAAATGGGACAGAAATGCAGTAAATGAGATATCCATCGTCTAGCAGATAGCATTTCCCCTCATCAGAGCGGCTAGCTTGATTTCCTCCCCTACTGACGCCTGATGGGTTTATGACGTAGCCACCCCAAATTAACTGACCTTGGCCTCGTTGTCTCCACACACACACACACACACACACACACACACACACACACACACACACACTGTGCCTCGGACCAAGAAAATATCTGTACAATCTAGCCGTTTGTCTCATTGTATATTTTTCTGACGAAGAACAAATGAACAAAAGGTTCAGTAAATCTCAAAAGTGACATTTGTTTTTCATGACAGGTGCTTAAGAAAGCTGCTTAAAGCTGCACTAATTCATTTTTTTTTAATATTAGCAATTAATCAAATAACATGTAACGTGCAAGGAGTCACTTGTAGTGACAACTCATGCAGGATCCCCTCAGTTTATAGAGCGTTTTAGCATCTTTCAGCTTGTTTTCATGGCCCGCAACTTTACAATTTTGGTTCACTCCCACCGCTCTCATCAGCTTAGTCTCCAGTTGCAACAGGCAGCTGTTTTCTGTGATAAAAGCTCTGATAAACCCAATGTACATCATGCACCCAGCACTGAGTGGCAGGTAGACCAAGTTAGTGACTAACTGGTGGGCATTTACCAGCTAAAGAGCAGATTGACATTGGACATGACATGAAACATGACTCCAAATGAATGCTAATGTGGCTTTGTGCCTGCTTGATGTGTAACTGTTCACTAACAATCACCACAATCACTTCAAATGTTGGTAATGTCAATGTTGTGTTTTCAGTTTGTTGTGCTGCCCCCTCAAAATCAATTATTGCCACTTTAAAGCGGCTTTAAAGCTAGAAGCTATCAAGATATGTTTTCAGGATGACGTGCGTGCTAATTTCCTGTGTCCTGAAGTCTGCTGTTATATTTGTATCAGTCTGACATGGTCTCTGAATGTGAAGAGCAGGTGGGACTCCAGTTTTTCCCACTGATACCTTTGAAATGTAGGTTAGATGTTTCGTGGAACTTGCATCAGTGTTTAGTGATTGTCATTTCTGCTTTAGCGCGGCATTATGGGGATTCTCTTCCTTCGAGTGGCAACTGTCAGGGAATATTTTGGTGCGTCTGAAAAAAGAGAGATGCCTTGAATACACATGCTATTAATAATTAACTGCGCGCTTTATTCCCCTTTGAAAGTTATTATGCAAAATTAATATTTCATATGGGTACAGGCCTTACATGACAACTGTGCTAAGACAAAGGATAGTAATGGCACAAAGTTTGACAAGTCTGTCTGGGCTTGCCCTAAAATCATTGGCCTTCATCTTATATTTAGCATTCAAGAGACGCCATGAGATGAATCTCTATTTTTGTTCACTTTCCTATTCATGAATTCTGTTTTCCCACCCTATGTGCAAAATATGAGAAGTGTTCCATTTTGAATGAAGATGCACAGTGGTAGGCTCCCCTTTTGGAGATGGTAACTGTCATTAGCCCATTAAGATCTGGTAGCTGCTCTTGTCATCCACATTAGTCCCTAACACTTAAACCCTGAAGCCACTTGGAGATCTCCAGAGATGATACGCATCAGGTTGATGGAGCCACCCCACCTTTCCTCCATTGCACTTGAGGAACGCTCTGCCAGCCCATCATATCTTGGGCTTTATGTGTCTATTGTGCTTTAGCAGTGAGCGTCAGCATACTATCAGCATATCTGACCGTAACTCTTTGATTTTTCTTTCTTTGCAGCTTTTTCTAATCTTTGATTATAAAGCCACACTTCAAGATAATACATAATAATAATTTCCATATTTTCTTCTTTCTAAAAATAAAACAGATACATAATGCACATATATAATGCGTGATGAGTCTGTTGCGTCTGTTGACTGCATTTGTTGTTTGCATCTGTTGTTGCCGATCTGCAACAAACAATTGCTTTGCTTAAAAGCAAATGGGTTTTGCATCAAAGATAGTTGCCTCCCAATAAATAAATCATGTCATTTGTATTGAAATGATTCTATATCGTCCTTAGCTCTCCTTTAAGGAAACAAGACTAGGCCAAAATCTAGTATACGGCTGGACTGTGTATGAAATGTTTGAAGATATATGCTTAGATATGTTTGTTTAAAGGTAATATAAGATGGTAACTTCTTCCAGAATTTCATTTTATAAATGTAAAATTTGGCTAAAATAATGAGCACATTAATGACATACTGTTCATTGCTGAAGAAATTAGGATTGTTGAATGTTAATAATAAATCATGTTCTTTAGGTAAAAATTTCAAAATATATTTTAAGATCCAACTGAAAATCAGCCCAAAACATTGTCACATGTACACACTGAATAAAAACATGTTCTAGTGTTTCCACCATATAATTATAAAAAGAACATTTGTCTTCTATATAAGATATATATGTGATAAGCAACGTGATAAGCATATAATGCCAATTGACAGAGTGCATTAATTACAGCACTATCCTCACTATTCTCTATAAAATCTTCAGGGCTTCCCCCGACCAAAAATTTTCCTAGTCGACTAGTAGTCGTTAGTTCAAGCCATTAGCTGACTAGTTGTTGCACGTTTATGATATTAATTTAATTAACCGTGCTACTGTAAAGAGAAATATAAAATTCCTTCAGAGTGAGACGTCTGTCCTCCCTCGTCCTCTTTGCTGTAAACACACGTGACGTTAGCTGTTAGCGAGCAGCTGCTCTCATGTCTCCCTGGGTCTAGGTGCTTGTTTTCAGCACAAACTCTCCCGCTCTCTGACAGTCTGCTCTTGATGTGTCTCTCTTTGGATGGCAGGTGGGATGCTCCGGTTTTGGTTCGAAGTGGCTGTCATCCTCTGGCTCTTCCCCACGTATGTGTACGCCACAGCCCAGCTGTACGCAGAGGAGGACCTGCTGGTGACCCTGAGCAGCAGCAGCAGCCTGAATTCACACCAAATCAGACATTGTGGCATCTTCCCACAGGGTTGTGCGGAGGTGTGCGGGTCTGTGGACATGTTTATTGTGCTTTAAAATGTAATTGCCATGAAAGAATCAGAAAATAACTTTTTATTTCTCTCATTCACCAACTTTGTTCTTGCTACGCCGATCACTTTCTTCATTCACACTCTAGCTCACTAGACCACCGCTGCTCTCTCTCATCTTTTGTACAGCTCTGATCAGTCTGTTTTTTTGTCCTGCGACTAACTGACCAATGAAAACTTGGTCGACTAAGACTCTTCTCATGGACAACAGTTTGGTCGACTATTAGGGGACAGCCCTTAAAATCTTTATATGAATACAGAGGCCCTTCACATTTAAATAGCTGTTTTACAAGAAAAATGTTGTTATTGGCAATCTTGAAGATCTCCATTTCGTTCTCCTTGGTGACAACATATGATGATAAGTGGTAATTGCTGGTGTATTGTTCTTTTGCGCGGATAACTAATAAATTACTCTTATTGGCTTTTTACTCGCAAAGCTTTTATTGCACTCACAGTAATGTAACGAGTGTAGTTGGTGTCAACTCGAGTACTTCACCTGGTTCATTGTCCTTTGCTCTGCTGTGTACAGCACACACACACACAAGGAGCCCTCGCTGAAACACAAGAGAGCAATGGAGAGGAGAGGATATAGCACAACTATAAATGACAGCAAAACGCAGCAGAGACTGCTTATTTATGTTTTTTACCTCATTTATGTGCACTTGTTTCATTTCAGCTCAGTGTGAGAGTCTCAACTGCATTTTGCTGTCATTTATGGTCGCACTTTTCTCTCTGCTCCTCGGCTCTGAGGAGCACCAAGGGGCAGGGCTCAGCCCTCCGTCTGTGTGCTGCACACACAGCACAGCACGGGAGAGACAGTTACTGTATGTGCAATAAAAGCTTTGCAAATAAAAAGCCAATAAGTTTAGGCTTTTAAAAAAAATAAGCTGCTTCACACACAAGCGAATGAAGAGCGAGTCTGTTGCGTCAGCTTCGCTGATTTGAATGCATGGTGGGAGAGTCGCAGCTGACGGTTCTTAATAATCATACTCTTTGATAATACTGCAAATGCGAGGGCTTTCATCACTGGGCCATAGGCTCAATCACCATTGTATTACCTCATTCAGCGATAGATAGTGACTTAACAGACATTTATTTAAATGAAAATCTTGGGAGATCTTCGAGATTGCCACTTTAAACCAATTTTCAAGAAATAATTATTTGTTTCTGTACATGATATTGACATTATTCAATAAAAAATGTGTGAGGAGAATAGTTGTGCTTATATAGAAGGGACCAATACATAAGAGCTTGCCTATGAAAGTTGGAGAGTATAATAGGAAGTTTACCAACAGCATAAAGGCACATTAATAAAAAATTAAGACCACCTACTTTTTTTAAAAACAGAAAGTTTGGGATAATATTCCACATGCTAACTGGATCTTTTAGAGATCTTTTGATCTGTTTACAGCTATGCTGCTAACTTCATACTCTCTGCTGTGGTTGTCAGCCCCCTTGTTGTTGTGCACTTTAATATGGCGCTGTTGGCACGCAAATGAGTACATACTTCTGCTTACACAGAGAATGCCAGTAGGGTAGGTACTACAATGTGGCCCAGGACACATTCGTTACACACTGCTAAAAGGATGCGGCCCAGACCACCTCCAAATGTGGTCTGAGTGATTGGATCTCAATGTGTCCTCAGTATGTCTTGGGCGCATTCACACCTGTACTTAGAGCTGTCCATGTGTGATCGGATCAACCAAGATGCATTTTAATGCCAGGTGTGAACAGGGTCTCTGTCTCAACATGTCACTCTCCCCCCCCCTCTCTCTGGTCCCTCTCTCTTTTCTTCTCTGACTCTCTTGTCTCATGATATGCCACAGAGAGACACAATTATCCACTTCATTTGAATCGTGGTGCTAATGGTTGAGCCTGGCCTCTTGGGAGTTGGGGGTGATAGGTAGCAGTAATTGTAAATGGTGTAATGAGTGTGGAATGGCCACAGTGCAGCGCTCTGCCATTACAGGTGACCCACTCCTGCCCCCCCCTCCTCCCCTCAACATCACACCGACAACAAGTGAGCCCCCACCCCCTCTCCTTCAGGGTTCAGCAGAGACAGAGGAAATATTAGCCTCACAGACCATTACTCCCAAGTGGTTTGGCTGTCGCTCCTTCTTGCCTCGTTTCGCGGGTGGCCCCCTCACCTCCTGTTTCTCTTCTCGCCTAATCTGACATTTGTTTTTTGTCCTGACTTTTTTTTTTGTCTTTGCCCTTACAGATCAAGTTAACCCTGTAGCACTAGGTTGGTTTCAGTAAGGACGACACACCACACGTTGTTCATACTAACAGGAATTCTTTTTCATCTTTATCATCTGACTATGTCCTACATCTGCTTAGCTTCTTATTTTGGGAAGGTGTGTGTTTTCCTCCTTCTTATTAACTCATTTGATTGGTTGATTGAACTATCTGCCTCTTGTGGTATCTATGCCTACAGTGTTGATTAAGAGAATCCGCATCAATATGCCTGGCCTAAGGGGGCTGCTCTGATTACAAGTAAAAAAAAAAAAAAGAAAAAAAAGCTAAAACAAAAAATAATACCATGATGGGAGTTCCTGCTCATGTCTTGCATTTTTTTAAAGGACAATTCTTGTTTATTGGATATTATTTTTGCTGTCACCAGGTTAATAGCAGACACACACGAGCAGTCAGATGATCAGACAGAGTTTAAACAAACTACCTAGCCTACAAGAGAAAACAAAGGGGAATGGTAAAATTATTTCCTAAACCTTCATCACAGAATCATCACAACTTCCTGGTTCAACTTTTTACCTGCTGTTACTTTTCATAGCTGCGCACACAGTTTTACCTCCAGATGATTCAGCTCTGTATCTTGAGGAATTATGGCCATATTGGACAATTCTACACCTCACAATTTATACCAGTGTCAATATTCAGTGCCAACCTGGGGAGTAGTTTGCTCTCTCTGTTGCAAGGTGGAATATAAGAGTGTGGAGGTCAGGGTGGTGGCTGGTAATGTGTCTGACTTTCATGCAGGAGAGAGGAGTTGTCTCCTGTCACAGACTGCAATAAGATGCCATGGGCAGATACTGGAGAAAGTAAAAATTTTGTATATGGCACGCTCTGGAGCCTACTGGTTGAGAGGAATGCCAAAAAACCATAACGTCCATGGTTCAATTCCAGGAAAAAGACCTTTGCTGCATGTTCTTCCCAGTCTCTATCTTCCCTTGTTTCCTGTCATCTATTTACCATCACTATAATAAAAGCATAAACCCCCCAAAATATTTTTTTAAAAAAAAGAAGTAAATATAAGAATGAAGTTACTCTAAAAAGGGACATTCTGTGTGAATATGTGGTTCAGTGGTACTGATCTTCCAGAGACCACAAGATCCATTGATAAAGAGCAAAGATACTTAAAAAAATAAATAAATAAATAAATAAAATAATAAAAAGAAGCAATAAAAAGAACCCAAAACATTGTCAATGAACAAAATGGGTTTTGCAGAATCACCCAGTATTGATGTTTTTGGTGAGAAGGTTGATCCTTAATTACTGTTTCCCAGTGCTTTTATCACATGATCAGGTATTTATCTTTCTTTCATCTTACTTGTTTTGCAAATTAAATATTCTGAAATAACCAGTGACTAGCAAGCAGCTAGAAGCTAATTAAATATACCAAAAAATAACCAGGATCTAAATCTTAATTGAACACAAACTAATGCTTAATTTCAAAGTTGCATGACGGCTAAGCTATCAGTACAGTAGACGGAGCTAATGGTCATGTCATTTCTATCTAAGTTTAAAGGGTTTGCACCTGTTGTGGTTCCTAGTATTTATGTTTTATTCCTCCCAGTTAAACTGCTGTTAACAAAAGTACTACATTTGACATTACTCTCTATAATGATTCCTTTTTTACGATAGCTTAGGGAATGAGACTAAATTGTATGGTTGCAATTCCAACCAGTCGCAGATAGAAGACGATAAAGATCCTACATTACAAAAGACATCTTTTTGAAGGAGCTTTTTTCAAGCATCTCTCTCAATCATAGAAACAGCAGCTGTTTGGGTGGTGAGAGGCAGCAGAGGTGGAGGAGGAGGAGGAAGAGGAAGAGGAGCTGTCCCTCTCCGGTAGGCGATGACATCCCAGCACCTGCACGGAGACAGGTGAGCGAGCGCGCTGACGTTCCCCAATTATCACAAGTGACACAGTGTCAGCGAATTACCTCCCCGCTCACCGACGCCTGGAGTGCCGGGGAGCAGCGGGAGGCCCGGCAAACCTCAGGCAACATTCATCGAAGAGAGCTGCCTGGCTGCCTGCGGAGGAGCAACACACACACACACACATTCGAACACACAGGTTTTCTGCTCCTTCTCATACTCTCACATGATCCTCACTCTCCACTATTCTTTTTTCTCTCTCTCTTTCACACACACACACACACAAACACACACTCGTGGACATTACCTCTTTCACGTTCTGTCTGTCTCTCACACACACGCACACACCCCTCTCCTGGTGAAGTGTGTGTGATGAGCTGCTTATCGTGGATTCCTGCTGTTTCAGAGTATGTGAGAGAGATATGTGCTCACTTTAAAATTCCTCTATTAATTAACTGACCCCCCCTCCCCCTCCTCCCCGCCCTCACCCCTCCACTCCAGATCAACCTTTCTCTCAATCTTAAGTGGTGTCACTGTCTATGTGTCTTACAGTAAGTCCTGGAGGGCCCTACTGGCTCCTTTTGGTTTTGTACAACAGGCAAGTTGAGTAGTTTTGCTGAGTGATACTCTGGTAGCAGGAGGACCACCTGAAGTGTGGTCCAATTTAGCTCCTTGTGCTGGATGACTTATGACTCATCAAAACACTTGCGGCTGAATAGGCTCTCTGAAATATTATATAACTTATTTGATGCACCAAACGTTGTGATGTCTTTAAATGTCTAGTGTGAATCAGCTCCGCTAACGTAGTGCCCTTAAAGAATGCCATCAGGCAGCTCACTATATGAATGGGGCAACTGTGTGCTTGGGGCTCTCTGCCTGTGAAACTGAGCCTATTATATAACTGCAAAAATACATGCTTGTCAATCAAAATATGAGGCAGCTCGGTGTCTATCTGGCAGCATCAACAAGTCTGTCTGAAAGGTGAAAGAAGAGTGCCAAGATCTAAGTCATAGAGTTACAAAAATAGGTTTGTGTTCACCCCTGTGACATTTTCTAATTTGTAAGTGTTACAAATGTTATGAAACGAAACCTATTTTTTAATGTAGAAAGAACAAAAAAACACCCGAAAAAATCAGCTGCTTCTGTGAATTTCAGACCCTAACCTGATGAATATGAACCAAACTGCCCGTAACTCTGGGTATTTATATACGAATTATAACTTGTAAAATACTTTAAGGCATTAAGCAAATCAAAGTAAAAATATATAATTAAGGTTTATGATTGCAACAGTGTTTTCTCTATAATTGTACAGGCCTGGTGGGCCACCGGGCCAACGAGAGGCCCAACCAGGCCAAAAAAATCTTTCTTTGAATGCCAAAAATAACGCCAAATATCCATTCATTCGGAAACAGTAATCATATGCATTTGGGAGCGTCTGTGCGACCCTGTTCGGCAACGTGAGTCAACCTGTGTCATTTCCTGGGAAACTCTTGATGTGATGTGAGTGCCACTGCTATCAGAGTCCCTTTAAATTACTGCAGAGTGAGAGCGAGAGTGTATGTGATGCAGGTTAGCTAACGTGAGCATGGCACCACCTAAATAGAGAAAAAGCTCTAACGCGGGTGATGGACAAACAAATATATCAACGTTTTTCTCCAAAACTCTGGAGTCAAGCAAAAATACAGAAGTGGGAGAAGTGAGAGGGGCAGCGTTTTCAATAAATGCATGCAGCTTATTAAGTCATTCTCTCCTTGTGACCATTTTGTTTTAAGTCTTGAATATACTGAGCAAACAAAAATTTGAATGCAAATATAAATTGCAGGTTTTTTCAGTGTGTACCACCAGGCCTGAAAGAAAGTCTACGGGAAACACTGATCCTATTTGCTCAAATGAAAGTTCACCTAGTTCTCCAGACTAAACGACCAAATATGTCATGTCTCTTTACCTTAAAAGTAAATTTATTGACTTAGTATGTCATGAGAGAAGTTGAGGCTTTTTGGATGGGTGTCTATTGGAGCCAGCATCTAGTGACCGCCGGTGGCATTGCACTTTGAGGGACTTCTGCATTGGCTTCAATTTCAAGTCATGGTTGTTGCTGCTTGGTCTGAAATGGGCAGTTTTAGCTCCTGTCTCTTTAAGGCCCCCCTCCTGATGAGCCCACTCTGTTCTGATTGGTTAGCTTCCGGAAGCTACGTCATGGCCGCTCGGGAGGCAACTACACTATAGTACTACTACTATAGTAGCAGGATTTCACTACTTTTACTCATTCTTTACTCGAAATGTCAACTTCTCAAATACTTCTGTACATATTGGAGCAGGAATCTGATCCGAAATACTGTATGAGAGTGAATGACACAAACAACACATGAATAAAACCGTAGCAACACCCTTAGCAACAAAGGCTGCAGAACAGACAGCCGCTTATGGATTTTAAATGGAAACTTGCTTTGTACATAGAAAGTGTTGAATAAGAACATGACAGCAAAATGTAAAAGCAACTGTTGTGAGCACCCCAGGAAACTCTTCTTACTCTAATAACAATAATTGTATTTGTTGAGCACTTTTCAAGCTAGGAGCACAAAGTGCTTTCCATGCACGGCATAAAAAACAATCACACACATAAAAAGTATAAAGTATAAAAATAAACTTAATATCAGCTGGTTGCCTAACCGAGCTGTATTATCTAAACAAATAAGATTAGCTGTCAGGCGAAAAGGCAAGTCTGTAAACATGTGTCTTAGTACAGGATTTAAAAGCAGAAACAGTGTCAGTAGATTGAATACTAACTGGAAGACTGTTCCAAAGGTGAGGTGCCAGTACAGCAAAAGCTTGATCACCCTTTGACCTTAACCTGGACTCTGGAACAGCTAGCAGACCTAACCCACAAGATCTAAGAGGTCTTCTTGGACAATAAGGAGTTAAGAGTTCACTGATGTACTCTGGCACCTGGCCATGTGAAGGCTTGTAAGTCATGAGCAACATTTTATAATGGGCTCTAAATGAAATTGGTAACTGGTGTAAGGAGGCTAAATGTGATGTGAGAAGAGTGTTTGGTCTGGCTGCAGAGTTCTGCACAGTCTGAAGTTGAGCTACAACTTAGGCACTGAGGCAAGTAAACAAGGTGCTACAATAGTCCAGGTGAGAGGAAATAAAAGCATGAATAATTTTCTCTATATTGCTAAAAGATAACATTGTTCTGATTTTGGAAATATTCCTGAGCTGGTAGAAACATAATTGTGTCAATTTTTCTGTGTTTTGTACCAAGCTTAGCTCACCGTCGAAGATAACAGCCAGGTTCTTAGCAGTGCCCTTAATATTTGGGATAAGGGGACCGAGCAGTGCCTGGACTCGATCACAGAGGTGCTCAGTACCGACGATTAGCATCAGTGTTTTGTCAGAGTTTTCTGCAAAAAGTTTTGTGACATCCAACCTCTCACATCAGCTAAGCAGCTCTGTAGTTTGGCCATCTTGTTGCATTCAGAGGGTTTAATGGATGTAGTTTATGCTAAAATACTTGAAACAGATAGTTGGGTGCAGCTACAGAATATACTGTGAAATGTCCTCCAGAGAATCATGAATTCTGCTCGTAAACTGCAGGATGAAAACCCAGCAGAGTATGTGTGTAGATGTGGCAGTGTTGTATGTGCTGGGGGTGGGGGCTTGGGTATCCACTGTGGGACCTGAAGTCCAGGGAGGCGAGAAGCTATGAGACGCTCTAGGAGATCTTTGACTCATGGTGGGACTCGGGGAGAGGATATTAAAGACTTCATTGCCAGAGAGACATCTGTGGCACAGCTGAGCCCTCCTCCCCATTAGCCTCCAGCATCTCCCCTCCCCTTTGTCCTACAAGTCCCAGTGGCCTTTGCTCTTCCAGTCCCCACTGAGGGAGGGGAGATGGGAGGGGCTGTGCTGACAGACATGGATCTTTACATTATCGTTGGCTGTATGTTAGAGTGCCAGTAGGATTTGGAAAAGAGAGACACTAGCAAAACCTCTGCCTGAAAAAATCTCATTTTATATTTATTTGGTATATGCAATGTACTCTGTAAGTATTTGGACAGGGACACATTTTTTGTTGCATTGGCTCTGTACTTAAGAACATTAAATCTGAAATGAAACAATGAAATTAAAGTGCTGCCTTTAAACTTTAATTTGAGGAAGTTTACACCCAGATTTGGTGAACAGAGATGGACTATAACCCTGTCATTTTGGGCTCTGTGTATTAAAAAAAAGGTAACGAGTCCTATATTATTTACCCATCAAACATGTGGAGTAAAGGAAATTTGTCACTATCCAAACATGACAGAAATATACAGCATACTTCCATTCATAAATAGAGCAAAGTGCCGGTATTGGTTTAAGGATACAAAAGCTGTCAACTATCTAATACACCACCTTCCATACTTTTGTTTTGCAATAAAAAAATGTCTATTCTTTCATTTTTCCCCCTCTTGCAGCTTTTAGAAGTGGGATGTTTCTTTCTCTTTTAAACATTTGACAATAGTTTTGCATATATAGACATTACTTTTCCTCTGTATCTGTGTGCAAGTATTTTTTCAAACTCATCTCACATGTAAATAGCTTTCAGAAACATTCCTTATCGTTTATTCAATAAACATGCAGAGTTAATCTAATATTTTCTCTTTAGATTTTATTATTATACAGAAAGTCAATATTAAGCAAAAACCACATTTGAATAAAGAATTAGCATAAAAAGTGACAGGGGAGCATTAAGAAACAGCTTTACTTCTAAGTTTGGTCACCTGTGTGTAATTCATTGAACATACATACATTGAAAAGATGATAAATCTGTCACAAATACTTGCACTGTATTTATAAGTTGTGTAAATTCAGGGATAAATGACGATAGGTTCCAAGGTTTTATTCACAAGAAGGGAAAGTGAGTAACGGGCTCCTAAAAGCCCCGGATTTACTGCATGCTGATTGGTTTAATTTCTTTTTACAAATTTTACACTAAAACACCACATCAGCTGAAATGCTAAGGATCTTAAGATGAGGCCTGTATCATTACCTCGTCCTGAAGTTTTGTCTTGAAGAGCGCCCTGAGTCTGATTTTTGCTTGTGCTTTTTATTTAAACTGTCACATTAAACCCGGGACAGGTACAGGTAGTACTAGTTGTTGTTCTATAGTACTAGTTCTGTAGGCAAAATATCATGTTGCCCTAAGTAGTCTGCAGTTTGGGTATTCTGTGGAAAGAAGGTACATACACAATGCACAGAAAGCAGGATAGACACGGTGTCAGCAGAGGCACAACAACTTGTTTTTGCCTGAGGCCTCCATAGTGTGTTAAATCCAGCCATGTTAGGTTCACTTGCCTTATTTTCTGGTTTTTCTGGAAGCTAATGTACAGTACAGGAGGTGGCAAAATAACAGCACAGCTAAGGCAATTCAATACAGCAGCCCTGCAATTAAAGAAAAATATTCGTCAAGTTTGTAATGCTCATTTTTGAGAGGTGTAGTTTATCATGTTGTTTCATTGCATTGTAAGATGTCCATGTTATTTTGTCCACAGTTTGTACACATCTATGTTCATTTCCTGGGACAGAGCCCGAGCGGTAGCAGCTTGCCCCCAGCAGGGGGTGCTATTACCTCTTGTTTCTCAGCCGGGGCCTTTTGGGATAGACAGCTGAAATGCCAGCACTGCCTACAGAGACAGAAGGATGGAGGAGGGGTGGGGGGCAGAGAGAGAGAGAGAGTGGGGGGGGGGGGGTCTAAACAACCCAGCAGTATCAGACATGTAGTCTTAACGGAGTCAGGAGAAGATGATTGTTATTCAAAGTTCTGTGTGTCAGGGTCGTTAACGAGTCGATGACAGGGATTTCTACTGCAGCCTGCCGCTCGATCCCACACCGTAGCAGGAGCTCGCATCTATCTCAATTCCCTCAACATATGTGTTTGAACGGGAAATAAATCATGGTTCATCATTGGTGTCTCAAAACACTGTCAGTCACTCCTGCTCATCATGCTTTTTCTGTTTTCTCCTGCTCTGCTCTGTTTTATTCTATTGTACTCAATTCTATTTTTAAAAGACGTGTCTCACATCATGTAGGCATTAAATCAGCCATCCCTAACATCACCTCCTTTATAGCCTAATTCAGATCTGGTCAAGTGAAAAAACCCCCGCTGCCATTGATCCACAGTTAAAGAAATATGCCCTTAGTAAAATACTGCAGCTTTTTCTTTTTTTAATTTTTTTTTTTTTTTTTTTTTTTTTATTCCAGTGGATTTAAAGTCGGTCAGGCACATTATCAGGCTGGGCCCAGCCGAGCAGAAACATTCCATAACCCCAACCTTCCCGCTGACCCCTCCCTTGCTTTTAACAACTGCCGACATAGTTTGGCTCTGTTATGTGATCATGCTTGGATGAAATCTGTCAAACAGCTCCCTGAGTTATTAGGCTGTCTGCGCCTGACCTTTCCGCAATCAAAGATATATGACTTAAGGGCTCGGATTTGCCATGGCAACGGCTCCAATTTGCCGCCGTGAGAAAAGGTCTAATTGTTGCAGAAATTTAATGATCTAGCCCCGACATCAGGGGCTGTGAGATTTTATGAACTGTTTACGCTATAATTTTCTTTTGTTAATGCATTCCGCCTTAACCCCTTCCCCGCTGGCTGCCTGTAGGGAGGGGAGGGGAGTGTGTGAGAGTGTACGTATGTGTGTGTGTGTGGTGAAGTAGGGGGTGTGTGTGTGTGTAGTGGGTGAGGGAGGGTGACGATGAGGAGGAGGAGGTGGAGGAGGAGGAGGGTGATTTCTGCCCCCAACCTGTTAGCTTGTGTGTCTGGCGCCTCTTTAAAAAGGGCAGTTTTGTCTTTAAGAAAAGCAGCTGCCTGCCGCATTATCTGCTCTCAGCGATGTAGACATCAGTAATATATTCTACAAGGTCAAAGACAACTGAGATTAAAATGTCTAATCAGTTAATTTGTTTTATTGAGAAGGACTGCCGTGTGATTGGACACACAGAGAGATAGAGGGAGAGAGAGAAAGGGGGAGAAGGGAGGGGGGTGGTGGAGGAGAGGGAAGAATAGAGAGAGATGGAGAGATGGAGGGGAGGAGGCGCACAGATTTGCACATTGGTATTTTGACTGAGCTTGATGCTGGTAAATATGGCCGTGCCACTCAGTTATAGCATGTTGATGAAGCTCTGACACCCTTTGTTTTTCCTCCCTCGTCTCTCTCCTCTCTCTCTCTCTCTCTCTCTCTCTCTCTCTCTCTCCCTCCCTCTCTCTCCTCTTCCCTCTCGTCTCGCCCTCTCTCACCATTCATTTTCAATCTATGGCACATTCATACAAGACTGATTTTATTAGTTGCTGAAATAGACTTATATTTTATATCTCATTAAATATTCAAAATAAATTCAGCATATTTGAGCTGTTCATACATATTCAGTTTCTGTAACTAGGATCAGAATATTTTGATTGAGCCCGTACAGCAGAGACATTTTGAATTTCTTTTTGTGTGCAGATAATTCCATTCAGAGGAATGAGTTGAATCACAATTGATCTCATTGTTTTCTTTTTCCCTCCACTTACAATTAAACGTGGAGGAATATATTTCTATGGATAAAGTGGCTACAGACGGTGTTGGTTTGTGCAGGCCAACACATTTGACTGTCTGACTTCACCAGAGACTTTTGAAGAAAAACTGTCTCTGTTACTGTGTGCACACGCAATGTACGGGATATGTGGGCAACCTGACTTAACACATGATATCATAAGGATTACTGTAATGACCTTTAATGCCCCATAATGACCTATATCAGCATGTAGGTTAGGACTGTGATGGAGCACTTTCTAATTAACTGCATGAAATAAGATCTTCTAATTGGTTATATGTTACTGTAACACACTGTGCCGCTTTACAAGTTGAGCTTTACTTCCATACAAAAGCATAGATTGCATTGTAATGTTTCTCCTGCACATCAAAGAGGATCATAAATGCAGCTATTGCAGATATGAGACCGAGAGGATACTTACCGGTCAATATGATCTGTAGGAAAAATATGAATAAAATATGAAATGTGGTAGTGGAATCATTGATCGTTAATTGACAGGAAAAAAAAACTATTTTCATAATTGATTAATCGTTTAAGTCGTTTTTTCCCAGCAAAAATGCCAAACATTCATAGATTCCAGCTTCTCTGTTGTGAGGACATTCTTTTCTTTTCATTTCTTTTCAGTATTTTTTCAGGGTTGCTGGTCACACAAAACAAGCAATATGAAGACATTATTATAGGGTTTTTTCACTATTTTCAGGCATTTTACAGACCAAATGATTAATTGAGAGAATAACGTGCAGATTAAGTGATAGCAAAAATAAGAAATAATAATTGTTGCAGTCCTATTTAGAATGCTTTAAAGGAATTTGCGGAAGGACTGGTATTTCTGAAAGATGTTTATGCCAAAGCCACTAAATATGCCTCTGTGAACCAAAAAACCCTTCTGCAAGTATGAGCATACAATACATGTGTTACATACATGTTTGCATGTGTTTGCATATATGAAGAATCACTATTTGCACGCTCACTTGCAGGTATACTCCATGACAACGGTAAGCTGCATTAAAAGATTATGAAGAAGATGATAACAGTGTAGTTCACAGTATACAAATGTATGTTTTCACCTGACAAATCATCTAACATCAGTAGCAGCTGATTTAGTGCTGATAAGCGCTGATATGTCTACATAGAAATGAGCATAAAAGTGTGTTTTTCAGTGCGTCGTAACATGCAAAGTGATTTTTCTCACAGCAAAATCATTAAAACTACTCCTCCTCAACTCTGCGCTTAGATGCAAAGGCATTGCGTTCAGTCAGGACAGCATATTTGTGTGTGTGTTTTTTTTTCTTCTACAGGCGTGCGGTTAAATGTGTCTCTGTGAATGTGACCTCCATTAGGAGCAGCTGAGGAGATCCATCCAGGGGCAGTTTGTTTTCCAGAGAGGAGCAGCAATGGCGGACGGCCCTTGATTTATTAGAACCATGAGCCAAGTGACCATGATGAAGTGCATTTCCATTTTAAAAGACTATACAGCTTCATCTGGTAGAGGGGACGAAGAAAGTTAAAGCGGAGAAACGCTACAAGAACGGGCTGATGACGGAGCGACTGCTGAGCTCCAATAATCGGAAAAGAAGTGGGGAATGGAAGAGAGGAATGAGATGCAGCAGAAAGTCAGTTTTAAGTTAATTAGATTTGAGATTTTTTTTTTTTAAACCGCTAAAATGACATTAATTATTTTACGTTGCTTAATCTAACATAAGGATGAGTATAGATCCTGGGGAAAAAGAAGGAAGGGGTAATTGTGATGCAGAAAGAGGGAAAGTAAACGATTTAGAGATGGTGAAAATATGTTTTTAGAAGGGACATTGATATTAGATATTTAATCCTGCGTGAAGTTATTAACATAGAGTAATGCCTCATACTTAAGCAGGAAAAACATTTTGGGTTAGCCTGTGCCAAACCTTGCAATCATGCAAGGGCCGTGTAATGAAAGTAGAGCTTTGCCAGTGCATGGGTGGCATGTCATCATGGACCCATGGGGATATTGCATTTTAAGAGTTGCTGCCATCATCAAACTCAATTCTTTGGATACGTAGCGTGCCTGTTGCGGGGCTCCATAGCTTGTGTGCATCCTTCAGACAGAGTGTAACAAACAGGCTCCCATCCGGAGAAGTGATGGAGTGTTTCTTAAATGAAAATACACCTGTCTTTAGGACAAATATGTGCCACTAATTACCTGTCTAACCTAAATCTCTGGGCGCCAGATGTTGCTAAAACACAGCGAGACAGAGACAAATTGCACCATGCTGTTGTAGCCCCGCACGTAAATATAGTAGAGGCTTAAATCATCTTTTCCTTGACCCTGTTAGAGAAGTTGTTCAATGTGATTTTGGAGTGTGACGTTCCAGTAGGAAACTAATTGTAAAGATAGGGTAAGGTATCACAGTATCACATAATCTCTCTCCCGCTCTCTCTCTCTCTCTCTCTCTCTCCTCGGCTTGACCGAGCCATAAGCAGGATTACATTTTGATCTGTATCCTTGCCTCTAATTCAGATTTCTATTTCAGTTATGTTGACTCCCCTCCTCCTCCTCCTCCTCCTCCTCCTCCTCCTCTTTCGCTCTTGTCTTAGCCAGATGAGGAGAAGTAGGAAAAACAGTTTGTCAGATGATTGGTACAAAGTGGTGAAGAATTTAGAAGCTAGATTTGCAGAGGACCTTGAAAAACTTTACAGGTCTAAGTTACAGTAAACTCCCCTCTTCCTCTTGCTCCTCACTACCCTGCCTCTCTTCTTCTCACCTCTCATCTTCACTCTCTCTGCTGCTCTCCCCTCACAGACCCTCCATTACATTTGATCTGTCAGTTACTGGGTATGTTTTGAGGCCAGAGTTTGTAGCAGCAGAAGGACCTATCAAGTTCCCCCTACTTCTTTCCACGTTAACAGGTTTTTAAGATTTAATGATGCACATGCAGCTCAGGCAGGTATTTGGCTTCTGGATTACTGAATGGGTTAAGCAGGCACAGGCTCAGGGCCCCTAAGCCAGAGCCTTTGTATGAAATAACTGTTGGGAAGTCAAAGAGCTCAGTCATAGCAGGGATGTCATGGTTATGATTTTCACTCTGCATCCTAATCTAATATGTATATATATATGTATATATAGATATAGATATATAGATATGAGTCCTTCATACAGTATCTGCCCATTCACAGTCTGATCTGATATTTATTTTTGATTTTGTTTATTTTTTCTTATATAATACTGCTGGACAGTAAGCGTACATTAAAATTAGTAAGGCAACTTTTAAATTCCTCTTTTTCCAGCATGAAAAATTGCTCAAAATGCTGTTCAGGTGCAGTTTCCACCAACAGCAGCAACTTCAGAGTAATAGTTGACCTGCAAAATATCCACTGTCTCATCGGGCCCCATCGTCTCATAACCGGTCCATGCTATAGACTTCAGTTTGTTAGCTTGTGTTGCTCTAAAAACTCCTGTCAAAGTGGTAACTGTTGTGCAAATTCATACTGCAAGCTTAGGTTCAAATTTGTGCCATTTTAATAAATCACAAATTAAGAGCTGCAACAGACAAGAGTGTCCTATTTCCATTTCAAAGTCTGGTGTCACATCATGTTGGACAGGTATTAAACTCACAGGTCACGGGAACACACTGATGTTGATGAGGAGCAGCAATCCATAGCATCTTCTCCGCAGAAGTGTCCTCAACAGTGAGTCACTACCCTGACCTTTGACCTTACTGTGGATGAAGCAAGAGAAAAAACTACTCCACTACATTATGAGCATGTGAGGCCCAGTTGTTTTTCTACCATGTGTAAAGCTGTAAGGCCTTGATATGTCTGCATTAATGCCACAAAGACAAACCCTTACACATTCATCCTGCGCACTTGTCAAATGAAGTGCTGCTGATTCTTCTTCTCTCTCTCTCCCTCCAGTCATCTTTCCCCTTCCCTCCATCCTCACATCTCCATTTTCCTCAATTTCCCGACTGTCTGTATTTGAATTCGAAGTAAAGCGGTAATAATAATAGGGGCACCACAAACAGCCATGTTCAGCTTTTCCTTAAAGGACAGGATAATGAGACGGAGTATCTATTTGCACAGCGTAATGTGTGTGTCTCCAGACGCTGTTAAAAGACACGTGGACCTCTCTCTTTCAGCGCTGGTGAGAGGTGGGGTGGGAGGGGTGGAGAATCATATGGAGCTGTGTTTTTTCAATGTTTTTTTTTTTACCCCCTTCCTCACATTCACTTCCACTAAACAGCCCAAGGATCCCCCTCTAGCAGGAAGAATCTTAGTGCGGATTCAGGTGGACAATCCTCTTGCTGGGGAAACAGGGTTAGGAAGTGCACACTCATTGGTGCATCAACCTGCCAATCTTAATCACAGATAACCAATATGCAGCAAAGGTAAATATGTCCATTAAAGGCCCCTGGGGGTGGGATTATAAGCGGCCAGCGGCCTATGAAATGCAGATTCCCCCATTCAGAATGCTACACACACCGCTCTCCTGTGTGATATCAGCCATGAGCGCTCATTCTAATTATTTGGGCAAATGTACTAATTAGCTATCAGGTGCCCCCCCACCCCCACTCCCATCCTCACATATCATCCTCCCCCGACATCTTTTGTATTCAAAATAGGCTCCCAGCATGGTTGGAATTTTTCAGGCCATCAGCAAATATTTACCAGTTCCATCTCATTATGTTCCAGGCTAAAATGCTGGCTATGAATATCTTAAGGCCCCTGGTACACGCCATCTAAACTTTTCCTTGACCTTTTACTGCTGGCCGCCTGCACTGGCAATTGTGCTGCAGTTTCAGTATGTAGGCACACATGCACATGCCCACACACACACACACACGCTCACACAGTATCTGTGTCATCATGTCTCAGTGCTGTTTCGCTGTAGACTTAAGACTAAAGCAAACTGATGATTATGCATATGCACCTTCTTCTGCATGGTTAGCCTCGCCATCCCTGCCTCCTGCTCTGATCAATCCATTAACTTACATCCTGTTGTATATATCTGGTTTAGCCCGATCAACGGAAATGCTGACAGCCCTTATTTCTTTGGCTTTGGCGATTAGCAACTTGGTCCTTGTCAATACAATAGTAATGAATGGGCCAGATAAATGTGATTTGGGGGCATAATCATTTTTTTGTGATAGTTTGATATTGCTGGTCTGCATTTTTGCTTAAAAAGCAAAGTGATTAATCAATAATTAATTTTGAAGCAGGGGAACTGATAGAGGCGAAACGATGAAAACATTTGCCATAAATCTGCACTTTATAGCTGGTACTATTGAAGGATTCGTGGCAACACCTCGTCAGTCTCGGTAAGTATGTTGTGAGCATTTTCTGTATGGTTAGCAAAATGGCTCAGCGAAAATATTCATGTGTCTTATTTACTACCAAATGGCTTTTTATTCAGGGGATATTTGTGTACTTATCAATTTTATTTCAGCTGGAAGCTCATCTCTACAAAGTCTGATGGTGGTAAGTCAGTTGGAGGATCACAGAAGTGAGGGTGCTGTGGATGTTAGAACATAATCCTCTTTCATTAAGACTTTTGGGACCATGTCCTGGATTGTCAGGGACCACTTACTGTGTGAACTGGATTTGATTTTGCAGGTGCTCACCTGAACCCCTGTGGAGCATTTGATTTCAACTTTGGACCGGAACGGGGCATCCTCGTGCCTTAGGGGATGAGACACCAGCCATGAACCACGCAATGTCGCTGGTTCGAATAGCCAACAAGAAAACAAAAAAAGGACATGAATGTTCTGTTTAAGGCCATTACATGCTGTAAACTCTGAGTGTGATTTATTTAAAGCAATAGTATTTTGGGAAATATGCTAATTTGCTTCTACAGTTGGGGCTACATCAGCTTCTGACATAGACAAAATTCAGGGAAGGGTATTAAATTTAGCACATGCTGTCTGTACAATCAGATGTTTGGTATTTAGTGTTGGAATGTTGAAGTGGCAGTTCACCATTGTGGGAAATAAGCTTTTTTGCTTTCTTGCTGAGAGTTAAATGAGAAGCTTGATACCACTTGAATGTGTGTACGCTGAATGTGAAGCTAAATCCAGGAGACCATTAGCTTACCTTAGGATAAAGACAAAAGAGTAGAGACGCAGAGTGAAACAGCTAGCTTGGTTCAGTCCAAATATAAAACAACCTTCCTACCACCTCTAAATGATGTTATATCTCCTTTGTTTAATCCATTCAAAAACCAAAGTGTAAAAACAACAAGTTGACCATTTCTTGACCAGGTGTAGTGAAGGTGCACTGAAGACTAAGCTAAGCTAAGCCAAGCTAAGACAGATGAGTGATATCTTCTCATCTAACTCATGTCTAGAAAGCAGATAAGCGCATTTTCCCAAAATGTCTAACTATTCCTTTATGATAAATTTCACAACATATGACAACCTGCGCTCAACCTGATGTTTTATATATGACTAATATTGACTCTGCTGCTCAGTAGCTAAATCTGCCACTAGCTCTGATTCAGAATCCACAGTGACAATACAAAAGGGGTTTTAGCCCCCAAAATATCCCTCTACATCATCATTTTAGATGTATAGAGGTGTGTGTGCGTGTGTTTAAAGGAGACAATGGTGTGAATTTAAAGACAATGCTGTGTGCTTGCCAGGGCTTTGATGCTGAGCCAAGCCCCATCGTTCCCAGAGGTATTTACCCCCGTCTCTTCCTACCACATTGTTAAACACTACCTCTGTACGTTTTTATAACACCATTGTTAAGCTCAATAGATTTTTATTTGGCTGCTTTACCCCTCCCTCCCTCTCTCACTCTCCCATACTCTTTCTCTCTGGCTAGCTGTGTTTGTGTGTTTGCATTGCCCCGTCCTTTCACCTGGAAGTGTCTAGGTGTGTATTTATAGTTCCTTAGACAGCAGACATGAGACCCAAGACCAAACATCCTCTTCCTCTCTGGGAATCACAGAGACTGGAACAGCGAAATGTTGACTCTAAGATGTCTCGTCTCTCTTCTCTATACAGTTTGGTTTATGTATGTTTGTGTGTGTTCGTGAGAGACAAGCTTATTAGCGTTTTTAATCCAAAAGCAGCCTTATTGCAAGACAGAACATTGACATTGGATGATTCTGTAAAACTCTGTTTTTAATGTTAAATGCCAATGTTTTTAAAATTGGCAACTACATTATGGTGGCTGGAGAAGGACTGCAGTTATGGCAAGTAAACTTTGGTTAAAATATGCTACAGTCTGACAAGCACTTAGTTGAACTTATGGAAAGATTGCGGTCATGTTTGAAAAAGAGGCGTCAGGGTTTTGTTTTCTGTGTGGTTTCAACATCAGCAACATTTGGAACATGTTCAGCCTCAAGCTAAACTAGCTAACTTCATAAACTTTAAATCAAAAAAGTACAACTGGAATTCAGTGAATTTGTATATGTGCAGTTGAAAACAGTGTGAGTACTAGAATAAGGCTTTAAAGCAACACACTAAAGAACTGATGTTAACATAACAGTACTTAACTAAAAGCTGAGCTTAGTTAGCAAATTTTCACAACTTGATGCAAATAGAAGTTCCAGAATTCATGATTGTATTTTTAATATGAGTGTGAAACTGTAACCAAAACCAAGTTCAGGTGTTAGCACGGCTAATGTAAAAGCTCCAGGCTGAACTTGTGGTTTTTCAGTGATCAGTATCAATCCATCATAGAGTTGCAAAACAGACTATAAAAGATTGAGTTGGCAAGCTTCTATTCACTGTGTGAAAGAAAAGTGTAAATAAGCAATCTCAAGCATTCTCAACAATAATGTGAAAAGAAGTTGGCTGTAAGATTGGTGTACATCCCATGAATGTATAAAGAGAACTGGATACAGGGGCCCTGTTCATTCCTATGAAAGTTGCTCAGTGGCGCATGAAGCCAAAAAAGTTCAACTTCCTCCGCATTGCTTATCTGTGCGGCCCATAGAGCAAGCGCACAAGTGACTTTCGCCAGCCGAGTCGGCTACTTCCGGTTTAGCCCTCAGGCTAACATGAATGGGGATAAAGCAGTTCAATTGTGCAGCTCTTCTAGGCTTTTGAAATGTGATCAGACTGAATGGATCAAATTCTGATAGTGAGAAAAGTCATTTTGCGGGGGTTGTGACCCTCAAAAAAATGTATGTGCTGATTACAGATGTCTCTTTCACAGTGTAAGTCAAAAAAGTCTTTTTGGGCCAGTGTGTGTCACGTGACGTTGTAATTATGTGGTGTGGCCACTATGTCAAATTTGCTTCAAAGCCCAGCGCTCTTCCTGTATCCAGTTCCCTTTATACATCCATGGTACATCCTAGTTAGTATACAGACACACATAAATTGATGTGTGTGCTCATGCTACAGCCAAGCAGGTAGCTCCCAGTCTGAAAAGTGAAGCCAATTCGGAAGTGCATTAAACTTGTGACTCCACTATGAGAAAATATCCCTATTTCTCCCTGTTACCCCCAGGAAACACTTTCCTAATGAGTTTATAGTCTCAATTGCCAATTTCAAGTCTTCTTCAATACAGCATGATGTTCATTTTGTAATTTATGGTCCAATTTAAAGTAAAATGGAGGATAAAGCATTGTATGCTTTGGGGTGTGGCTACTTGTGATTGACAAATCGCTACCACGGTGACAACATTGGTTAGGAAATGTAACCATGGCATAACCCCAAGATTCACAGGGTATACACAGTGTGTTTTCAGTTCATGTTAATTTTAACATGCTAATTTAAGTTAATTGTAACATTTTGGTCACGTAAAAAAGTCTTGTTCAGTGTTTGGTTGTTCCAGGAGTTGGATGATCATTTTTTCCGTTATGTACATTTTGTTTTAATGGTTTTAGGACTGTTTTTCACTAGCGAAAATTAGCATTAGCATTATCACAGTTAACCATAGAGTGTAAATGTACCGTGCTAACCAAGCTAGCAGCTAGCAGTTAGCGCTAGGGTCAGCTCCATCCTCTTATTCAAACATGGTCATTTCTGGCTCCAAACATGAAAGATGGCGACGGTCAAATCCAAGATGGTGACAGTCAAATTGCTAACCTCAAGTCTTCAAAACAGCAGTCCACAAAGCACTGGGTGACATCATGGTGACTATGTTCATATTTTTTACAGTCTATGGCTACAGCTCACCAAGAGGTTGCATTTGTGAGTTTTATTTGAGCTCAGTTTTTAATAATCTGGAGATACAAGGAGGTACTTCAGGTACTTCAGAGGCACAACTTTCTTTATGAAAAAACTTGTTCTTTGTCAAAAACTCAGTGGATTTAGTCACCCTGCTCATTATCAGTTTAAGACAATTTTAATGTTTTAATGTGTCATAGTCTGAATATTTGGAGTACATTTGGATTAATGTTTGACTTTTTGTCAATTTTTTGTTACCATTCGTCCGATGTATGATGGCTTCTTCTGTTGTAAGAAGGACGGAGAAGGAAGGATGAGTGAGAGTGGAATAATGGATGGATAGGGGAGGAAGGATGAATTTGAAAGCAGAGAGGAAGAGACAGAGAAGAAAGTGAGAAAGGGGTGAGGAGAAAGGCGGTTGTGCTTCAGCCATCTGTTGTGTGTTCCCCAGCAGCAGCAGCAGCAGAGCAGAAGAAGGTGAAGTCTGTCCACATCTATCCTCTGGCCGCACATCACAGGCCCACCGTTGGCCCAGTGTCGGCCCCGCTGTCACTGTGTGTGCGAGCGTGTGTGTTTGTCTGCCTGTGTGTGTATGTGCATTATGTGGCCACAGTCGACCCCAGACACGAGCTGCTCTGGCTGATTTAATGAGTAGGGCTGGGTTGCCATGGCTAGGGCAGGCACTGTCTCTCTCACACACGCCCAACCGATTCCCCACCTCCACGTCACACCCCTCCGAAATCACACACGCTTGTCGAAACTCGCAAGGCTCTCTTGAAAAGTCACAGGGAAAATATGAAAATGGAAAAGAAAAGGCCCGTCCTGGATGCGTCAACCTTTCTGCATTTTCGCGTCTTTGTGGAATTTGGGAGTGTTTTGAAAGAATGGGGGGAAAAAAAAAAAAAAAAAAAAAAAAATGCTAATGTGCGCGAGTGTGAGAGGCTGCCCGGTCTCTCGCCTGGCCAGCGAGTGTGGCAGTGTTTTAATGATGCATCTGCTCGTGTCAAATGATTCTGGGCACATGGTGAAACCCAGGGCTGCTGGCCCCTTTGATGTCACCGAGCTTGCACGCACACACACTTTCTTGAGCACTTACATGAAAATACTCACACAAGCGCCTTTGCATGCACCCACACACACCCTTTGACGTATCCCCCCCACAAACACACACACACACACACACACGTGCACACTCCCATACAGCTATGTACCGGGCAGCGGTTCACTCAGGCCCCCTCTGGTGCTGTGGTAGCTGGTTTTAATGTCCCTGCCTAATGATCTGGCACGCGTCGAAAGGTAAATGATAATTTGCTTTAAGTGGAGCCTTTAGGCGGAAAAGCCTTGTAGAGCTTAGCTGTCTCCCTGAAATGACAGTGTTTACCACAAGCAGCCCTCGACAGATTCCATTTCAAATATAATTTCTTTACAAAAATGCATCGGACCAACACCCTGACTCTGCTGACTGTTGCATGAACAGACATACATCTGTATGAGTGTGTGTGTTTGTGATTCTGAGAGATCCCCCATGAAGGCATCCAGGAGATGATTGAAGATGATTCAGTTGGAGATGGACACTGGTGGATGGACACAGCAGCAAGAATTACCCACAGAGAGACAGAGGAGAAAATCGCTATTTTTTTTTTTTTTTTTTTTCTGTGGGAATGATTTGGAGGCTGTGAAAGCACATTCTGAGGAGACAGCGCGAACATGCAGCCTTGGTGTCGTGTGTGTCTTTGTAGGAGAAATCTGGGCAGTTTCAAATGAGTTTCTCATCACTGAAAAGGGGACTCATTATCACTTTTGTATACTCTCTCCATTCCATTCTTCATCAGGCTTTGTAAGCACAAAAAGTGCTAAAGCAGTTTTTTTTTGTTGCCTGATTCTCCTCACTTGTAAATCAGGCGGGAGTTACTTATGTGATGAGCGAGCGGAGAAACTACTGAAAGTAAATGTCTTAACACCACAACATGTTGGGATTGTGAAAGCTTTCTCTTTTGCATCTGAGCGAAAATAGATTTGATCACATTTTTGTTGTGCCAGACACACAAAACTGTAAATACACCAGCGTAACACCACCAGTTTTCAGTATCTGGTTAAATACTTTTCGCTCATTAACCACTTACTGAATCACACACACACATACAAAAATCTTTCTAAATGAGACACCAGCAAAAACATCACAACTCATGGGTTTTATTTGGGAAGCTAATCACAATGTGAGTGAACTGATCTCAGACAGGGGGATATGAGGGAGGAAGGCAGTATAACGAGCTGAGAGGAGCAGGGGGAGAGTAGAGGAGGTGAGAGTAAACATCAAAGAAAGGTGAGGAAAATAGACGACAGCTAAGTAAAATAGAAGGCGGTTTAGATCAGCGGAAAAGAGACGAGGAGGTGAGGAGTTGACAGCTGATCATAACACGCGGCTGCAGGGTGGATGTCCTGTCCCCTCGCTCTCTGCTTTCATCCTTTAGCTTTCCCTTTTTATGCCCTCTTCAACAAGTCTTCCTGCATCTAACCCACCCCCCCCCTTGAAAAATCATCTATATCCTCTTCTCATTTCCACACCTCTTTCTCTCCCGTCTTTAATACTGCCTGTTCAGAATCATCTTTCACACATCCACACCTTCAACCCTTCAACACCTTTACTGTGACATCTCTCCTGAAAAATGCCTATTGTAACAAGACATTTAACCAATTTGGCAACTTTGTTCACTCTCATCTCAAACTGGCAGGATGATACAGTCTCACTGCACTCTCCAGAACTCTTGTAGCCCGATTTCAGTAAACTACACAGGCTAATGACCTGGCTGTTCTGAGATGACTCCAGGTGTTTAGGACGCTGTAGCATTTCACTCACAAATTTTCTTCTGTCATTTCCTGTGGACGGAAACATCACAACACTTGACAGCAGATTTTCTTTTGAGCAGTATGTCTTAATTACTGACACTGAGCCCTCGTCATTTATATAATACTGTGAGATTTCTGTCGCAGAAACATTTGGTAATAATGATTTCTTTGTTCAATGCAATTCATCTTTTTTAAGCTGTAAGGCAACTCTTAAGTGCATATTTAGTATTTATAGGCAGCATATAAACTCTTTGTAACACAATGTAATATAGTTGGAAGCAAAAATAAGACATTTTAAGCGTTAACTGGTGTACAAACAGTTAATTGATGATTGCACACGTGAACATATACAGTGTATTATAAATTAACCGAGTTAATTGTATATACTTATGTCTAAATTATTCACAAACGGTTTTAGACCGTTTATGAATGTGTTCAAAACTCATGAGGACATGTGGAGCTTCAATGTCCATTCTTGACCTCGGACCAGTCTAACAAAAAATCTGGAGCTTTCAGCTGCATCCAGCGGCCTTCATCAGTGAATGGAGTTTGAGAGTCTTCTCATTACTTCATTAATTAATACAAGAAATAAATGTTTAATATAAAATAGTTAATAAATACTTAATATTTCATTATACCAATGCTTTACAAGAGTTATAGTTGTTGACAAATACATTAATAAAATGGCTTCATATCTTCTTATGACTACATTATAGTGTATTACAAATGGTTGGAGTGGTATTAAAAATAGGTGTAGACTTAGGCGTAGATTTATAAAATGTTATTTATGTAATTTGATATTAGTGCAGTGATCTGCTATATTGTTCCTTGGTATTGATAATTACTTGGTATTGATAGTTGGTCTTGCAAATATCCTGAAACATGTAAAAGTGGCCTGGAAACGAGGAATATTTGAGAAATTTTGTTTAGAAAACCAGTGTTTTATGGCTGAATCTGCATTCCATTTAAAAAAAACAACTCTCTTATTAATAGTTAACAATGATGATGATCTTTCCCTCACCTTAACCATGCAGTTTTAGTGGCCTAAACCAGATCAACTTGTCATGCAGAGATTTTTTAGGAAAAATGATTTTTGAAAGGGTGGTAATAAAAGTTCCTCCAAATTGTCAGCTCATGGAATCACCAGCTGCTGCTTTTCCCCTGTGATGAGGTCCACTGGTTGGATGTAACTACTAGTCACTACTGTCGAGACAGGATCCCTCACTTGTTTCCCACTTGCAATCTGGCCGGCCTATCCAGAAACACCGCAGCAGGGACTGAACCCAGCTCCCTGCGGTGGTGGGCGAGTGCTTTTTGAGCTGCACTACCTGGGTGCCACCTTAAATCACTGATTCAATTCTTTGAACTGCATACATTTCTCAGGTATTTCTATACACTTAGTTGGAGGTCGAAATTCAGCTGCTTCTCTGAAGAGAGAGTGACAGATAGAAAGGAGAGAACACAGAATGAAAGACAAGAGGTAGACAGACGATCATACAACACAGTTAACATGTCAGTCACTCACTCTATTTCCACTGAGACAGGCTTGTCATTACCTAAACTATTCTCTCAGTCAGCCTGTCAGTCAGTGATTCCCTGCCCTTCCAGTAAAAAAACACCTTATCCAATGCAACCAATGGGTAAACAGAAGTGGAAGATTGCATTTCTTTATTCTAGGACGCTTCCCTTTAAGAAATATCTTGACAAAACAAAATCTTTCTCATGCATTATCCTTTTTATCTCCTTACTTGTCTTAAACTGGTGGAAAAAGGCATGCTTTTAAGAAGCAATGGTGGTAAAGTGATGGGGAAATGTGATTTTCAGGCATTAGCAGTACATGTGTATGGTCGGAGTAGCCGCAGGGAAAGGAGATGGTGTTGCTTTAGCTGCTGATTTCTTCCTGCTAAGGGCGAAGCGAGGGGGAGCCCCTAGGGGCACAAAGCCTCGGGAAACGTCTGGATTGCTCTTAAGAGGCTGTTTCCCCCCTAGCTGTAATGGAGTGTGGAACATAGAAAAACTGTGAGTATTTGTAGCAAGTTCACTTCATGTTCACTTAACTGTGTGAATCAGGAACGAGACAGAGGGGAGATGCTGGGTTCACACACTGCTTGAAGTAGTGCTCTTAAGTTGTTTTATGGCATCAGAGGCAAAACATAAGCTCATTGTGAGTACTTTGTAATTATCATAATCAGAGGGCGGTAGGGGTGTAATGGTACCCCAAATCCAGTGTTCGGTATGTACCTCAGTTTTGGGGTCACGGTCTGACCTCAGATCAGTATTAATAATCTAATGATGTCATATATAATAATATATATAATATATGGAAAATTTTAAAGCAAACCATAACCAGGACGAATACACATACTGTTAAACCCCTAAAGGATGGTTTGATGAAAATATGATTAGAACTGCAGCTAATGATTATTTTCATTAATGTTGGATCTATCAATCAATATTTCATTTAAGTGATTAATTGTTTACTCCAGGAAATCTTATATGTTTCAAAAAATAAATGATCATCAAGTTACTGGTTACCAAAGATCTTCAGTTTCCACCATTTAGACTGAACAACAGTTACTTTCCTTGATGACACTTTGATACATCTGTTGTCAATCAAAACGTTGATTTATTTTCTGTAAAACGCTGAATGCTTCATGGTCAGCTTCATTCACAGCATGAGTATAGTACCTGATTAATTCCTTTGAAATTAAAGGGGCATACCAGCGATTTAGTTTTGCACCTCTATAAGAATTGGGGAAGTCATAAGAAAGAGATTTAAAATAGTATGGTTAAAACTGAAGCAGCAGAGCCACACTTGGCACAACATTTCCCATAATGCACCCAATATAATTCTTACCTGTCCAGACTCCACACCTCCAGTTTGTAATGCATTCTTTGTGTCTTTAGCCACTTTGGGGCAGCAGAAACCATATGTTAGCAAACAGTTGCTTATTTCCACATCCAGTAGCCACGGAGCAACATTAGCATTCATTTGGAGTAGTGTTTCTGTCCACCTGATGAATGCAAGACTAATATTCACTCTGATTCTAGCTCTGGTCTGATCTCCACCAACTCCTGAGGGAAACGCCTGTCTCTTTAGCTGCTAAATGCTAGCTAAAAGCTATGTTGTTGCTAACTTTGTCTGTTAGTTAGCATGCAGTATATTCATCTTTTTCTGCTGAAAACAGCTGCATGCTGCATTTGAAAACGATGCTGGTGAGACTGAACCAAAGCAGTAAATTTGTGGGAACTGAAAACCAAAACAATGAGCTAAAACAGGCTGAAGAGCTCTGTAGAGCTGAGAGGACCTGGTGATAATTCTCTGAGGGGTTTTCACTTATTACTTGATTAGAGCAGCTAGTTGGTGTATTTCCCCTTTAAGAAGCTAAAGTCATATTTTTTTCAGCTGTAAAGTTCATTAATTTCCAATTGCTTCAAACAATGTTAAACAGTTCCTGAAAGTGAAACTTGTTGATAAGCACTTCTGCTCATGACAGGCGCTTTGGTTGTGTGTGTATGTTCTTTTGGTGGCCTCCGCCCAAGTCAATTTATTTAAAGACACTGACTAACTCCAATTACGTGGGACCCCTCCTTTGATACGCTGTTTTCCTTTCTTCGCCAGCCATCTTTGATTCCTGGGCCGATCCGCCTCCTCTTGCACACAGCTGCCTCCTCGCTTGTTGTTCTTGGCACCACATCCAAAAGTCCTCCAGCCTTTCTGCGGTCCCCTCAAAAAAGAAGAAGGACATCAAAAGGCTTTCGCAGGGCTCTGTTGACATGAACATCGCTGAACCTTCCTTGTCTCTCAGACGGCGAGTGGAGTGGCTGTATGCAAGAGGGAGGGGCGGGGGAAGCCTCAGACCCCCTTTGGCCCTGTGTGTGTACATGCGGCAGAGCAGGCTAAGGGCCCTCTCCTTTTCCAACACAAAGAGCCCAAGGTTAAAGCTCAGCCACTGATCCCCTTCCAGCAGCCACATTCCTCCTCTCCTTCCCCTTCCTCGTGTCTCATTCTGTGCCATTCTGTGCCATGCTAGTCCTTGCCATTCCTTGTCGGCCCAAAACAAACAGGTGCTATTTGTCTGACCTTGACTGTTTGAGGAGATGATATATTTAACAGCCCTCTCCTCTCTTGTCGATAAGCGCTGTTCCCTTTTCCGCTCCTCTCCTTTCTTTCTTTCTTTCCGACTTTCCCCCGTCCTCAATTACAAAGCACCTTTATTCTCCGCCTGCGTTTTGTCTTTACCGCCAGATTACGCTGTGGATGGATGAGATGGTGATGGCTTGGGAAATGCTGGAGCAACACACAGACACACTGACCCAAAGCGGCTGACAATTAGAAGTCAAAGTGCAGGAAATTTTCTCACTCTAGACGTTAGATTTCTCAAAAATTTTCCATGTGGGGAAAGATGGGGGAAGATGCCCCGAGGCAAGACACCCATCAAACGTCAGTTAGGCTAATAACAAGTGTGTTGCACTAAGGGTTGTCATTTGTAAATGTCCATCTTACTACTTTCTTCTATTTTGGAATTCTTCACAAGAACATATTTTGAAGTAACTTGATTAAATTCTTCTCTTGTTTTTTTAAGGATCTGGGAGTTTTCAGGAAGTGCAAACAGTGAATCTAATCCAATGAGGAGACTGATTTGAGGAACCATTAGTTTAGAGCAAAATATAAAATTGATTCCTCTGATAATTCTAAAAACTGTGAGAAATTCACATCGGAGGCAATACACCCCCTAGTGGTAAGCTCATATTGTGAGCTACTAGTAGTAGCTAATAGTACTAGTACTAGCTAGTATACTGCTAGTTTGTTAGCTTATAGCAAAACTTCTAACTACAATTAGCATTCAGATAAAAAAAAATAAACCCTAATTTTTTCATAAACCTCTGTGTTTAAAATGGTGACAGAATTGAAATGGTGTTTTTTTGTATGTTTTGTTTGAGGCATAACCCCTTCGAAGCTAAACATATTTTAATTAACTTTTAAAGATTTTATTGTACTCAGTGTAAATGCAACATGCCCCTTTTTTGGATTTACTATAACATCTGTAGTTAATAAGCCCACACATTACCCTTATCGAGACCACGTTTTACTAAATCGAGCGCTTGAAATGCCAATGTGTGCACACGGGATACAATTCCTTCCCACATTTTGATTAATTTGTGGGCACGAGATACAGCTGGCACATAGCTCTTTTTTTATTTAGGGGATAGCAATCAGTGTTGTTGAATGAGTTGTGAATGAAGAACTTGATGCCAAGTTAAGTTGATTTTATAGTTTAGTCCTTAATTGTCGGTGTACAGTAGCTGCACTTGGTAGCTCACTGCATCCGCGTGTAAGAATATGTGGGTGCGCAAAACATGCCTTGCATAATTAGGCCTGTGATTTTAAAGAATGTCTGTGATGTAACCCCATAAAGCCAATTAGCTGTTAATAAGGCTCTTCTATAACAAACACATGGTGATTGATATCCTAATATTAAACTAACCAGTATTTATTATAGTGACTGAATTGTTGATACAGTATATATTCAGCTCTCTGTATATACACTTATCTCGTCTACACGAATTAACCAAGACATGGGAACGAATTGTATCTTGTGCCCATGAATTAACCAAAAATGTGGGAACGAATTGTATCTTGTGCGTGGGCAATAGCATTTCAAGCACTTGATGTAATAAAATGTGGCCTTGATATATTTTTTTCTCTCTATGAGCACTCCAGGCCTCTGTAAAAATCACATTCAAACAATTCTTGCTTTTTTCAATAAACAAGTAGACAATATTCCTCCCACTTTAAACTATTTTCCAATCTAGATTTTACATATTTTTCATAGTAGAGAGGATTTTTTTATACACATCTTGAATATTTTATAAATATCTCAAATTGAATAAGACTTTTTGAGGTGCATCTCAGCGCTCGCATGCAAAAGCAAAGGTGACATCTTGGGTCCTGCTAATCGGAACAGTGGGCTGTACACTGCATATGTCTGGTAACTGGGTGTAAATGTGTCTAGCTGTTGTGTTGTCGCCCTGCAACCCATCCTGTGTGATAATAGACCTGGCAGCAAACAGGGCAAGGAGGAGGGGGGTGGGAGGGTTTTGAACGGAGGGGGGAAGGTGTCGACGGGACACTGCGTATATGTGTGTGTGGCGTATACATATTCACATGGGTGCATATACATGTTTATATGCAAGTGTGTCCCCATGTGTGTGCGTGTGTGTGTGTCTGGGCTCGTCGGTTACCAGGGAAATGGATGTGTTGGCCTCATCAGAGAGTCTCCAGCTGGTGGAGAGGCTTCGGAAGCGGTGCCTTGGCAGCCTCCCGGTCAGGGGGGAGTTTGCATCTGTGCTGCGTTGGCACTGGGCTGGATTGTGGTTGTGGTGGATGGAGGTGGATGGAGGAGTGGTTGGTGGGTGGCTGGGTGGGTGGGGGCTATGGAGGAGAAGGGGTGGGTGGGTGCTTGTGTGTATGTGTGTGTGTAGGGGTTTGTGTGTTGAAGTTGAACGGGCTGACGGCCATCGCTTTTCTTACCTTAACAATCCCAAACCCTCCGATTACACACACACATACACACACACACACACACACACACACACACACACACACACACACACGCACACAAATACACAATGGAATCACTGAGATCAGTGGATTTGCTTGCGGGGGCGAAGTTAATTCACACAGATTTTCTCTGTCGAGTTCGACCTCAGTGAACTTTACTTGACCAATAGGAAACCGAAGGAAAGAACCAACATGAAGAGAGCTAGTGTAGCTTGTTAGCTTATTAGTTTTAGTTAACCCTGCTCTACAATATAAACTGCTCCACAAAAGAGGAATGATATGCAGACAGCTGAGAGACATGAGTCAATGCTACACACAACGGCATGAAGATACTGTCCCGTTAGCTGCCAAGCTAAGCCAACAAGCTAGCCAGCATGTCGGAGAGCTGTTACTCAGAGTGCTAAAAGCTTGTTAGCTTGTCTTAGTAATAATAACAAGCTCAGACCAGTATAGAGCAAATGGAAAGAGAAGTTCAGAGAGCTATTGCGACTGACTAATGCTAGAATTGTATCTGACTGTCTAGCATGTTAGCAGTTAGCTTTCCAGTTACAGTAGTTTACCTCACCAGATTAGTGAGTTGTCCTTACATCACATCTAGAACCAAATATTTTGTGAAAGATGTGCAGATTAATTTTGCTGTGCCGTCACATAACTTAAATTTACTCTTGTCTGCCTCACACCATCATGGAAGTATGATTTTTATCCTAATCTGATATAGAAAGAGATAATGATGATACAAAGAGATCTCTTTCTCCCCCTTTTCCCTCACTCCTCCTCTCAATCTGGCCTCCCCCTCTATTTTTTTCCACCTCATTTTTCTCCCCTCCTCTCCATTATTCACTCTTTCTATTCACCCTCATTTATCCTTCTTTCCCCACTGTCTGTTGCTTTCTCCTTCTGCTCTTTTGAGCCTCCTCTCCTTGAAACCTCCCCTCTGTCCTCTATCTATCTATCTATCTATCTATCTATCTATCTATCTGTCTGTCTGTCTGTCTGTCTGTCTGTGCAGTCTATTTGGATCCTCCACATGCTCCACTGTATTTATTTTAATAGAGCGTCTTATTCCTTGCTCATTCATCCCCATCCCAGCTGTTTTTATCCGCCAGCGAGTGTCGTTAATATGTTTTTCCACAACATGTGCTGTGTATTATAGAGGCTGATGACAGCGATGATAGCAGGAAGTTGTCAGGGATGAGCGTTTAGTCGGGCTATAGCCGTAGCGGTTTGGACGGGCCACATATCAAAGACCCCGGGTGAAACACAAGCCGCCAGGAAATGTGCCTCAACACGATTGGCTGACCCCCAACCCAATTGCTTTGTTCCCGTGGCGCCCAAGTTTGAGGCATGCGGTTGTGTGCGTGTGTGATTGTAATGGTGTATAATGTGTATCTATAAGAATTAAAGAAACAAGGTGTTGTCTTTGAAAATGGAGCTACATTGCAGTTGAGGAGGGTGTTTGCTGTGGATCTAGTGAGTGTGTGTGTGTGGGGGGGGGGGGGGGGGGGGGTGGAGGGTAATCAAATAGGCTGCAGTCCTCTGATCCCCATATGCACACACATACATATACATACAAACACACACACAACATTATATCATTATCCCCCTCCTCCACCACTAATCACTCATCCAGCCTGGATCAGACATATTTCAGATTCTCTGTACATTCTTGGTGTATCCAGCTGTCCCTTTTTGTTTCAAGGCTCGGCTTGAGCCTAACGAGACCCAGGCGGTCATAAAGTCACTGTGGCCATGTGATTAAAAAGTGTGTGAGTCGTGGCGATAGTCGTCTGTGGAAAAGATGAAGGCATAACCGGGGAAAGTGGTTGGATCAGGACCAAGAGCTACGATACACCCTGTCCCGTCGGATCATCTTTTAGGGATTGCTAATGGAAAGATGGAGGGAATTATCGTCTTCACTCTTTCACCTACTTTTATCACTTCCTCTCCTCTCTTCGCTGCCTTTGATAACCCCTTTCATAACCAGTTCAGGCCTCAGGAAGTGTGTTTGAGTGCACGCTGTACGCATGTGTGTTTAACTCCATGAAATCCTGGAGGGACTAATTGTTGTCGTTTTGTGAAGGGTACTTGCTGTGTGATGACGCTGAGAGCAGAACCACATAAAGATGTGGCCTGTGCAGTGTCTGATATCAATACAAGGAACTCAAGACAGCTGGAATAAAACATCACATTGAGATCCTCCTCTGAGGTCAACTTGTATGTCATCAGCTTTTTCAAAATGACTTGGTTTTTCATGTTTGTAGTTAAAAAAAACAACCTCCAAATGGACAATTATTTTCAAAGGGATGCTCATTTATATATTTTTTTTAAACAGATATAATTGTTGTAAAGGCTGTGATACACTAGATTACAATATTTTATGTAATGCACTGTTGTGTGGCAGGATAATGAATAACAATATAGAAAAAGGCAGTTGTAGTAATATAAAATAAGTCTTCATAGGACTTATCATAGTGTGAGTTTCATAGGAGATGTTATAGTGTGTGTCATTTTCCTAAACATTTGTATCATAAATGGAGGGACTTACAAAAATGTATAGTTAGTTTTCTTAGTTTGTCTTAAATGATCTTGAGAATAAGTTTGTGAGAGTTTTTTAGACTATTTCTTGGGCATTTTTGGCTTTGTTGGACAGTCAACAGTAAAGAGGAAGGCAAAGGGGAGAGGGAGGAGTATGATACACAACAAAAGTCCCCGATTGGAATCAAATCAGGGATGTTCCCATTATGTGGCATTTGGTGGCTTACATGGAGTGTTCCATGTTTGTAAAATTTTATTGTTTTTGTCCACAGTGACACAACTAAAAACAAGTCAGCAGTCCTACTTAGAAAGCTGTCCTAAATCCCACTAAAGATATCTGAGTCAGTAGATAACTTCAAAGTTTTCATTCTTAGGTATCTTTGTTTTAAGACAAATACAGGAGGTTGTGCAGCAGCTGTTTAAAATGAATTCTTTTAGTGTCTATTGACTTTTAGTGTCTACTGACTGTTGACCTTTTTTGTACAAATTTAATTGAATCTGCTTTAAAAGATAATTTTGGTTATTTCACCCCTGAGCCTCAATATCCCAGTTTCTGCCTTCAGTGCAATTTAAAATTTCACTGCGTACTTCGCTGTAGAGCTTTACGCACATTAGCTCTGTGCCTTTGGGAGCGATGCCCTCCCATGCACACACTCATGGCAAACTCCAAAAAGTGACACTTTCAGTTTAAGATGATGACATCTGGGTCGGTCATAGTGTATGAGCTGGCTATGCCTTTAAAATAAACTCTGCATACACAGCGCTCACCCATCTAAAAGTGAGCTACTGTACTACATAACACTTTGTCCATTGTGTGTGTGTGTGTGTGTGTGTTGATTGGCTAGGGAGAGAGAGTTTCTGGTGCTTTACTTCCATGTTCAACAGCATGTTTGCGTGTCTCAGCTCAGAGCGTCTCTCAGCCTAATCCGTCCTTATCTCCTAGCGCGACAACACAACAAGAGGATCTTTAAAGAAGACGTTTCTCTTTTCCACGGCGCTGAGCTGCTCTAGCGATAGTGTTTTACTGCTGACTGCTTGTGCGTACGTTTGTGTGTTCTTACAGATTCATTTCATTTGAGCACATGTATGAGTGCCTTTACTTCTGTGAGAAATGATTGTGTGTGTGTGTGAATAGGCCTGAGCTTGTGCGCGCCAGTGTAGATGTGAACACTGTTGTCATTCCAAAGCTCCTCCAACATCAAACTCAGACTAAAGGTTGTCTGCACGTCTTGACATTAGATAAATGCCTGGCCTGGTTGTACGCACAGCTGTACCAATTCTCCGATAGGTCTCTCTCTCTCTTTCTATCTCTCTGTCTCTCTCTCTCTCCATCTAGGCTGATCTAATGACTCATAGGAATGCATCGAGCTGCTTGTCAGAGATCAATCATCTTCGTCAGGTCGTTCTACCGATTGTTTGAGTAGTGGGCCATTAGAGAGGAACTGTTTGGAGGTGTTTTGTGAACCTAAGCGGCTCCAAAGGTCAGCCGGAGAGAGAGACAGAGGGAAGGAATGAGAAAGAAACGGACAAAATTTTTAAAAGTGCGAGTGTGTGTGTGTGGCCGCCGCAGATAGTAGGAGGAGAGGCAGGAGACAGGTGGAGGTATGGAGATAGAAAGACAGGCCTTGTCAGCCCTGTTGCGTGACTCCGCTGCCCTTTGTTAGTATGAATCCTTAAACAGCTCACCACAAGTACAGAACCTGAGATTAATAATTCCCACGCACTGCCTGACATCCATCCCTGATCTGAAATATGCATGGCGAAGAAAAGAAGAGAGGAGGAGGAGGAGGAGAGGGAGAGGAAGGGGGTGAGACAAAAAAGGGCCCGCTAGATGGTGGCTGCCGAGCCTTTTGGAGGAGCGATAGATTCTGTTTTATGTGGCCTGTCAATAGCGCCTAATGAGGAAACCCACCTGTGATTTGCGTTGTGCAGTGAGCAAAACCCCTGGCCGTAAACTGCTAACACGAGGTGCCATCAACTTTTCAAAGGTCCTCCCTCCTGAAACAGCCACATCTCTGCGTTTGAAATGAAGTTGTGAGATGGTGTAATTTAAAGTTGTTCAGTAACTGGATAGAAGATGTTTCCTTTTGCGTTATTTTGAAAGGAATTCGGTGTGTGTGATTGTGTGTTTGTGTGTGCGTGCACGTGTGACACCGTCTGTCCTTTGAAAAGAAATGGACTGGGATTTCAGCAGAAACAACAATTGATGATTAAAAGGTTTTATTGCCAAGCTTTCTGCAGAGTTACAATCATAATGCTGAGGTCATTTGAACAGCCTGAAACTTTACTGCTCAGCCATGTGTGGCTGCAGGAAGTAAAATGCTGTGGCATCTCATTTTAAAACAGAGGAGGTGAGCGGAGCTGACACCGGATATGAAACCTGAATTTCTGTTGAGGTTTTCCTTTTAAACCTGCTGTCTTACAGTAATCTGACCAATATAATGATGAGGCTTCACCCAAACTCCCCCCTCCCTTTAGCTTTTAGGAGAGAGGAAGAAGAGGCGCTGCGGTTGAAGTTATGTTTATAAATGGAAGCTGATTTAAGGCGGTTGCATCTTGCCAGTAATTGGCGGTGTGGTGAAGACCTCTGTTGCAGACTCGTTTCCTAACACAAAACACTTCACAGGAAAAAAGCTGAATTGAAATCAGCTGTTTAGCAGCTAATGTAAAGGCAGGTTTCTGTTATGGGGATATGAATGTGAATAGTTCAAATGTTTCAAATGCAAAAGGGGAGACGGAGAGATGGTGTGAGAGGAAGTGGCAGTGTCTTCTGCTAATAAAAGTCTTCTGCCACACATAACTGCATGCTATAGCTATCAAACTGAAGGCCAAAAACTCATCATTTTTGTGGAATACGATTGCTAAACAAGGGACATGATAAACACACAGCCAGGCAATTAGCTTATTTCCTTTGGCTGCTAGTTTATATTCTTAATGCTACTTTAATTTATTTTTTTGTTTGTTTATTCATTTTTCCCCCTTTGTTTTTCATTTTTTGGTGGTTCCTTCCCAGTTCTTGCAAAGGGGGAGAGAAAAAGTAGGGCGCTCACTTTGCAATTACTACTGAACCCCAGACTACTTCTTTATAAGGCACTGAATTATTTTGTTTTAAAAACAAACAAACAAAAAAGCGACTTTCAACCGGGAAGAATATTTAATTGTTTTTTGATTACTTAGGAATGGGCCATGGGAATAGGCCTTTGTAAATATTTAAACAGATTCAGCATGATGCCATATTTCCATTCTGCCATTAATGTTTTTAAATGATTGTTATTGTCATCCGGGTTTGACGTTGGGAGTGAAAATGATTTACTAAAAATAGAGGAAACAAAACAAAAAAGTAGTTTTTTTTTCTGTGTCAGTTCAGGAGAGGGCAGTGAAATGAGATACAGGAGTGAAGCAGCACAAGAGTCAACAGCAGCTCCACACCAGCTTTACATCGTGTCCTGCATTTCCTCTGCTGCCCAGTGGGTGGCAGCAGCGAGCAGGCAGCCCTAACAGAAGGCTGCCACTCAGTGATTATAATTTATGATCCATTTCTATTATAGGTGGGGTGTGCAGAGACAGTTACAGTAATAATTATCTGGACTGAAGTGTTTCCAAGGCAACCAACATAGCCCCCCACCCCCCTTACATGGGGAGAGGGAATGTATTTGTGTGAACGTGTGTGTGTGTGTGTGTGTGTGTGTGTGTGTGCGTGCATCACTTGACATGGTGAAATGAGGGAGGCATGGGGCTTTGATACTGAGCTTAGCTTAGCCCTTAGCTACACACACACACACACACACACACACACACACAAACAGTGACTTTGCATCGTACTCTCTTGCGGCCTGTCTGTTCACAATAAAGAAATCATTGACTCTTGGTTTCAAGGCTTTTGTTCAGAACCTGCGCATTTAAGATCACAGAGAGCAGTTTGTATTCTGCTTTGATCCTTCAGTAAATTAATTAAGCGACGAGCAACAAAGACACAAAAATACAAGTGAACAACATTTGAATTCTTATCTAACAGATTTTAAGTAGGATTTGATATCTCAAGATATTCAATGTCACCTTTTGATTTCCTTTTTGAATAATTCTGCTTGTACAACTTGAAGAATAAATCCTACTGTATTTTTATTCTTTGTGTGAAGGCCTATGCCTGATTAAATAAAGGATTAAGTTATTTCCTTAACAGTGCCTGAGGAACTTCCATTTGACTCTCTAGCTCTCTTAAATATATACTTTGATTCCCTTGAAATTGTCACACACAATTACTAATTACAATAGTACTGCTAAATGCAGGGAAGTAAGTAAGTAAGGACACAATGATAATGTATTATAATTCTTTTTCTATGATCACAGGTGGAGCTCTGTAACAGGGATCTTTGGGTATAACCCTTCATCCATGTACATATCATGAACTGAAAATCTGCATAATGCACGCTCAGCCAGCCAACCCGGTTTAAGCCTGTGAATATGAGTCCCATAAAAGGGGCTGTTTACCAATCAGTGCATCCACTGAGGTTCAGTGCTGAGTGACAAGATAGCACAGTGTTAGAGGGCTCTGTCTATGTTTATAGAACTACAATTATAATACACAAGCAGTGCTATTTTCACACAGGTTTCTCCCACGCACACCCTGCTGTGAAACACACCGCTTACCCAAGGGTGTTGCTTATGGGCCCCTTTCATGCCCAAGTTTCTTTTCTGCATAGGCCTAGGTATGGGTATTGCATGTGGCCTCTTACCTCTACTGACTCTTTTAATGTGCTAAGCACAGGCCAAAGTGGAATGTGTGTTATTGAGAGTAAAGCCCAGTGGACAGACTACTAGAGAACAGCTCACCTCTCATTGGTCATTTTCAAGTACATGGTGTTGACCATGACACAGCTGCACAAATGTTTCTCCTGAAGCACTGATAGTCTTCTCTGACGCACATGCAGTTTGGACAGATCAAGTAAGCACTAAGGTGATGATATGGCAAGCAGTTGCACTGTCCTACTAGATATCAGCTTCAGAGGCATTCAGTCAGCGTGTTTGAAAGGCTCCCTAGAGAGTGTTCCAAGGAGCAGCATGTGTAATTCCCACTTAGAAGTGGCAGCATGTGTCATTGGTCATAATCATTTGCAGGAAGCATTTTAGGAGATGATGACTAAAGACAGTCCTTCCCCAAAACCTGTTTTCACATTAACTTTAAAAATGTCTATTTGTCCCTGTTGACCGTGGTGGTGGAGGATGCATGTGAAACTTGGGTCATTATACCGATGCCAGTAGCCAGTCCTGTTTTCAGTAGCCTGACCATCTCAACTTCCAAGCAATTAGATACTGGCTGAGGTTGAACCATGCAACTATGGTGACCTATTGTAATAGTTTGTAGGGGGAATTTTGTAGGAACAGGAAGAACCACAGGGGGCACAGGGTGTTCTGCCTCAAAACAAAGGGGTCCACCTCGTCAATCTGAACAACCCCCAGATGTGGCTCACAATGTCTAGATGGACTAAAGTGGCATACATTGTTACATGGTTACTGATGTTGCAAGGTCCCGCCTACTGTCTGTGTCAGACAGGTCCACCCATACCTGCTCACAGAGGTATCTGAATATGATACACTCCCAGGAGTGTTTCTTACAGTAGAATCTGGGGGTTTGTCCAATGGTCCAAGCTCCAGATTAGGTTGTAGGGGGACTGGTCAGCAGGCAATGTTCAGCCTGTTGAATAATCTCTGTAAGCATCTCATGGGCATGAGACCTAGTGGCACCACTGGGTGGTCCACCATCATGAGTAGAGGAGTTGCAGGTCTTTTGGCTGGGACTGGGGTCACTCTCTTCCAGTTGGTTGCAAGTAAAGTATCTACTGCATAGCTCCCTGCATAGCTCCCTGAACTGGGACACGAAGATGAGGGGAATGACCATTCCCTGGTGTCTTGGCAGTTCTAGTGCCATGTCCAGACACACATACAGAAAGTGTGGGATGCCTGGAGATGATTGAGCTGCCTGTCAAGGCAAGACATGAGCTTAGTTTAATCCTCTGTCAGGGATGCGTTATCTGACGTCAGGGATACTACCATGCAGGGTTTGTTGCGAGCATTCAGGCCTCACTCCATTGTGCTTGAAGAGAGCACTGCATATCTTGCTCAGATATTCCACCATCTTCTTGACCTGACAGGGCCTTAATTTCCTCTAATAAGGAAAGAGACTTGAGGCAGAAGTGGGTAGCCAGTGAGTCATTGAGGGATGGGGTGCCTGTCTTCAGCTCCTCAGATTTGCCTTCCTGAGAAAACAAGGAACCCAGAGATGGAAGATTTGACCCACAAGGGATCGTTGAACGCTGCCTAAACGAGCTCCTTAGACTTTTTCAATCTGGGGTGCGATGAAATCGGTTTTACTGTCATTTTCAGCTTTTAGGATGCTTGAAGCAGCCAATTGGTGTGGACAGAGAATCTCGCAGCAGCATGGAGATGTCAGTCATCTCTACATGGAAGTCAGCTTACAGCTAAGGTGCAGATTTTCTTGTTGACAGGTAAGATGGAACAACTGCATGAAGACAGGATCCAGCTACCACTCTCACCGATCTCCTCACCCTGTCTCTTCTCTTCAGAGAGAGTGGGAAGAGTTGGGTAAAACAGACAGGGGTAGATGGATTAGCCTTACCAGAACAATGCCTAATCCAAAATCCAAATGGAATTTTTTTGCAGAAAAAACATTACCTTTAAAAGCCATTTTCCTTTGCCTTCACAACAGCAATCAGCTGTCATCATCACTTCATTTTCTTTAATTAGTACTTTTTTAAATATTAGTTTTGTATCTGTTCAGACTCAAAAAAGACTGATGGACAGCAAGTGAGAAGCAGCAGGGGAGTAAGGAAAATGAAGAGATATAAGAACTGTTGCTAACAGGCAGGTTGGTGATGGCTCAGATGAAGGGTAATAGGAGCAAATTAAGACAAGGTGAAAACAATTTATAAAATAGGACGTGATACAGCATGATACAAATAACTAGTATACACAATCAAACATGATGCCAAACAAGAATCAATTAGGTGATATGATAAGATTAATTTTATTTTTAGCAATGCCATTTAAATTGAAATATATTAATTGTGGTGCTGCACTAATCTTGTATCCATTCCTGAGATGTTTTTTAGATCTCTGAGAAAACACACCATTTTTGGAATGGTGAGTATAGTGAATGTACTGCACAAAATAAAAGTTAATGGATCAGGTGAATACTGATAAAGATGGAAGATAAGAATAAGATTAAAGTTACAATAAAACAAGATGAGTTTGAGATGAATTTTATGTTTTCAGCAAGAACTTTTTTTTTTCATAGTATAGTCAGTATAAAGTATATTATACATTTTCCCCCAGTGTGAAGAGATCCATGGTCTGAGCAGGACGCTAATCATCATGCATAGCCCAGCCCAGATGATTATATATAGGGGTGCAGGGCTGTGCAGTCCCCTGAGCAGATTGTGTGGTAACTGGTAGTGGCTGGCATTAGCACTGCCAGCAGGGGTGAATTAGAAACAGGATCGGTGGCACGGCTTGGCCTCAGGCAATGCAGGGTTAATGCCGCCTGGCCAGACCATCCCCTGTCTCTCTCTCTCTCATTCTGCCTCTCTCGTATTCTTACACTAACACACACATACACTCACTTTTGTCTCCCTCTCACACTCTGCCCCCCATCCCCCAAGTGTGTGTGTCACTGATGGAGGCTCCTTGATGATGTGTCACCAGCGGGCATGCAGATGGATGCTAGTCAACACACCCCAATGAGCACACATTGGCACACATAAACACAGACCAATGCAAAAGCCTCCGCGTACACACCTACACGTGTAAAACGGGCATTCGCACAAACACAAATACAAACACACATGAACATACACACATTAATATGTAGTAGTATTATAATGTTTTATGGTTTGACCAGTGTTGGGTTTTAGAAGACTGATGCTGATAATTATATTGCCAATATCTGGTATGTATTATTTCATTGTTTGAATTATTAAACTGAGTTGAACGAATAGTTGAAATTGAACAACCTCATGCACCAAGATGGGTTTTCAGCATGTGTCATGCACCAGGTACTATCTCAACATGAGTCAACACAACACATTAACGTTTTCACACTTGTAAACAACTTTAGTGTTTTTTTTGGAAAGAACTACACCATCTAGGTTTTTACATATAACATTGACAGTTATAGCTAGGAGTATTATAGGAATAATTACACTATGCTGAAATGCTACTGTAGCTTTGTTTTTGTGTTGGTTAACATTAGTGAGAGAAACGTCACATTAAAATGATATATTTATTATTATTATTATTATTTGGATTAGATGTCAGATACCTGATGTCTGCACAGAACAATAACTTGGCTTTATGCAATTTCTAGTTGAGTGTGACGTCACAAGAACTAGCATCTGTCTGTGTAGCATTTCCTTGGTTTCTTGCTCTTCTATTCTTCTAGTCTTCTGTCTATCCTTTCCCTCTATTTCAGCCCCCACCATTTCACTCTCTTGTTTGTTTGTTTGTTTGGGAGGTGTGTTGCGGTGCCTTTAAGAGAGCAGTGTGCCTGCTACTCCAGGCCTAATGTCATTACTCTGTACAAACTTGGTGTGACAGAGGCAGGAGGCGCCCACAGATTGATGACATTTTATTGTTATTGCAGCGCCACTATTAACTGTTCACCACTCCTGCTTCTGCTGCTGAGGGCTCCTACCTAGTGAGAGAGAGAGAGAGAAAACACAAAACAGCAAATTGAACACATTGCCAGTGTGATACAGAGAAAAGTGATTAATTTAAGTATAAAATTGCTATTTTGATGTTATATTTTCTGTTGTGCATTTTCATACTATCATGTTACAATCCTCCGCACAGATCTGGTGTATATTACATTGAATGGAGAAATATTTCATTTTTGTACCTGGCTGGCTTTACAAATGTGTACTTGTTTTAAAAGCATGGAGGTCAAAATTGCAGCTGAAGATGTGGTTTAAATGATACACTGTGCGCTATTAAAATGCAGCGACATAATTAAGTTTAATGCATAGGCTATTGTGTGATTAACAGAGATAGATGAATCGGCTTAGCAGTGTAAGTTGGTTTGGAATATGAGTTACAAGAATAATGAAAGCAGCCAATGAGTCATTCACTTTGAGTTACTGATGGCAAAAATGTTTCACATCAGTTTAGTTTTCCAATGCAACATCATATCTGATTTCCTAGAAATATCTGGTTGTGTCTGGTTTTGTTCAAAAGAGACCTACAGTTAATTCTGTGTATTCATCCAGATATCTGCAGATCTATGATCCACTTGTCCATCTGTCTACATATCATCCATCCATCCTTAGGCTCATTTAGCGGAGAGACCAGGGCCGTCTAACCACTCTACACATTGACCCCCTTCATGTAATTACAGCAGGGTTAATTCCCATTTTATGAATCAGCAGAGGAAGATGAGATGAGAAAGAGGAGAAGCACAAAGAAATAAAGACAAGAAGAATGAAAAACTCAGATAAGACATGGTGCAGTACATACTGAGTTTGTAGCTTCTATAAACCTGTTTTTCTACTGTCCTTTAAAAGTTACTGGTCCTCATACTAAATCTCAGTCAGACATTTCTCCATTCTCTGTTTAGGAGCAGCTGAGATTGACACTAAAATGAGAATGGCTTGTCCACCTCAAAGAGCCAGGTTAGGTTAACTCATTGTCGCTAACTTCAGGGCTAACCCCCTTCCAGCAGTTGGGGAAACAACAGACAAGACTTTTCTTGGTCTTGAGAGGCTGCGGAATTTCTTAACTGACACACTGCAGCCTATACTGTACATTTACTACTCACTTTTCTGCCGCTTGCACTTGCTCAACCACACATTCACTACGTACACACATTATGCACTGCCCTATTCCTTAAAGAAAGTAGGCTATCAAGAGTTTCCCAGGCAATGACACAGAGGTTGATTCATATTTCGGAACAGCGCTGCACAAAGACTCCCAAACTCTATTGAATCCTGTACGAAATGAATGGATATATTGCGTTACAGTATTCTTGGCATTAAAAAATAGATTTTATTGGCCTGGTGGGGGCTCTTGTTGGCCTGGTGGCCTGCCAGGCCTGTACAATTATAGGGGAAACACTGATGCTCATAGTCAATTATTGCTTCATTAACTCTTCATGACCACTACAGAAGATGAATGAACACGTACAGTATGTCACAGTAAAATGCAGAGTGACTTTCTGTCAGTAACCAGAAATTGCTATTCCCACAAGGGTCCATGTAGATCTAATGATGGAGGATGATAGTCGCCACAACTTCCCAATAAATGAGTTACCTTTTAGTCCATGTGACTTAATTATTTTTCCTGTTTGTTAATTTATACTAAGTCTGAACATGAAACAGATTAGGCCTAAAAAGCAACAATGTATTGTTTATTTCCTTAGTCTGGACCAAACTAACTAAACTACAGGTGTGAAATTGACCTAAAACCAATTGAATAACAGTTGTGTGAATTACAGGGGTGACGAGGGGGCTTGGCTCCTCTTAATAAGACATGAGCTCCCCTGAAAACATGATTTGTGAAATTTTCTCTAAAATATTGACAATATACTATTTTTGCCATGCATTTCTAATTTTCTGTACCTCCATCATGGATCATGTGTACAATTAGGCTATTATTGATGTATGATTCATGCATGACGGTGATTCATCACTAATTACTTTTAAAAAAGATACCGGCATGCATGCTGTTCTTGCCATCACCATTGAAGCGTGGTGGCACAACATTATAAACTTCACTCACTTTAACTGAAATATCAGAAAAAACAAACTTTCTTCTATATATTATAAACTTTCTTACTCGCAAATTTTGGATTTACCAAAAAATCTAAGCCAATCAACTCTGAAGTCAGGCTTCTGTGGTCGCTTTTGTTTTAAGGTAAGGGCTATTCCCAATTAACTGTATTATTCAATGTTAGCACTGTATATGATGGGTGTTGATGAGGACTGGAACCCTTGTAGGCAGTCTGGCCTGTTTTTGTTGGTATTTACAATGCTCATGCATGTGTGTTGTTACAGGCTGGTTTATTGATACGTGACCCTCGCATTTGATGTCTTAATTGTGCCAAGAAATTATTGTGCTCATGTGTATGTGATGGGAAACTTTAACCGTTGTTGATGAGGACTCGATCCCTTTTAGGCAGCGTGGTGTGCTCTGTTTTTGATTTAAAGCTCATACATTTGTGTGTTTATAGGCTGTTTTGCTATTTGACCTATCCGTGTCTTATTTGTGCTGATAAACTATAGAATATAATACATCACTCTGCAGAGTATACTGTGCACTGCTTTAGTTGGCCGTATTGTGATATTTGATTTTGATAGCGGTGTGGAGGATTGATGTGTTTATTAACTCATTATTATATATTAGATGTGCTGACATAAAGTAAGTAGGCCTGCATACTTGCAGCTATGAATATTTCTCAGCAACAATAGTCACAGTCAGTCCTCACGGACCCCCCACACCCCACACCCTGGTAAAAAAAAGTGAGCTCCTGAAAGCCATGGTATAGTTCGCACACTGCCTAAAACCATGATTTAAGTGTTTGCTTATTGACAAGCAACCTCAGTAAACCAGAATACAATGCAGCTTGAAAAGATGAGAGACCTCTCTTGAGCTTCCACTTCCAACTCTTCTCAATTAAGAAAATACACAACGGTGTCAGTGTTGCTTTCTCTGCCTAGAAGTATTCGACACCCAGCAATACAGATTGAGTCCAAGTGGGTAGAGTAAAAAAGGAAGTTGTACCATGCATGTCAAATTAACTCCTGAAATGCACTAAACATGACAAATTGATTTTATCTAATGGTGTAAGAGTGTCTTAAGATGGATTTACCTTAAACACACAAGCATTAGTGGAATAATAATTAGCCAAACAATGTTTAAAATGGTTGCAAATACTCTGGTTAACTCCACAGTGCACCTGCCATGTTCCATCATTGTGCCTTCTGTCTCTGATTGGCTGAGTGGCATTGTTGCCTTGGTATCTGGTTGCCAAGGCCACCCGCAGCCTGGCACCGGTCCACCACCCTGATCAGGATTGGCACTCGTTGATGACATCATCATCGCCCATCAGTCAGCCCTGCTGTTACGATGAATGTTCCTCTGTATGCCACTCGTTCAGCCAGGCAGTGGGGGGAGGGGTGATGTGGTGGCAAATAAAAAGGTGAGCAAACTATGACCTCTAATCAATCATCATCATACTGTGACGCACCATCAATACAAAACTATCAATTGTATTGTGAGAGAAACATTAATCTCTTCAGACTTGAATTTTTTTCCCATTCTTTCCAATCTCTCACTTGGTTGTTTGGTCAGTCTGTTGGTTCAGCACTTTTGTCCAGATTGAAATATCTCAACAATTATTTCATAGATTGTCATGATATTTTGTACAAACATTCCCGGTCCCCAGAGGATGAATCTCTCTGACTTTGGTGATCTCCTGACTTTCCCTTTAGTGCCACCATAAGGTTTACATTTGTGTTTCAGAGTGAAATATTTCGATGACTACAGTGACTCTAGGTCCCTAGAGGATACATTCTAATGTCTTCCTCAGACTTTTCCTTTAGTGCCACCATTAGGTTGACTTTTTCCATCCTTTCTTGAAATGTTTTGACAATTATTGGGTGAATTGCTGTGAAAGCTGGTGCACACATCGACGGGTCCCCAGAGGAAGAAGTGTAATAACTTTGATCTCCTTGTCTCCAAAATTTCATTTTTTCTAATACTTTGGATAAAGACCAAAAATCTGCAAAACATATGACATACCCATCAGCCTCAGCTGTACTTTTTACTTAATACTGATGAGCAAAGGTTAGCATGCTAAAATGCTGTTAAGATGGTGAATGTGGTAAACATGATATCTGTTAGACATCAGCCTGTTGTAATCATGAGCATGTTGGTATGCTGAGGTTAGCATTTTATATGGTATTGTATTGTATTTTGTATTGAACCAAAATTAATTTTCCTGGTAAATACTACATGGAGAGTTCTGATTTGTTGTTTACAATAAATATAACATATTTTTGCATTGGTCATTTGATTATAAAACAAATACAATAACTATTTCCTTTTGTGACACGCATCCTCAATTTTGATTTTATTTTGCTTTATTGGGAGATTTCAAGGATTTTGGAGAGGCCAAAAAAGAATCCACTGCTCATGAATATTAACAGTGATCATATCTTCCCTTATCAATCAGAAAATCTTAAGAAGTGGAGCAGCAAAAGGGACACTTTAACCCTGTAGGTTAGTGCATCCTTTTGCCTCTGAGAAGATGCTGATTGGACTCGGTATGTTTCTCTGCCTAGTCCTTGCAGTAAGGACTGATATTAAAAGCACTTCTGGCTAACTATGCCAGGGCTGATTTCAGACTCACAAAAATGCTTCTATCCAAACTTAATTTGCTATGCTCAGCAGCACTCTGCACCTCTGTCTGACATGCACAATCTGATCTTCTGTCATGCCCATGACCTGCGTTATATCTCTGTATCTCTGAAGATGCTTTGTCTTCACGTATTTATTTGTAGCATTATTGCCACTACGTTCCTGTATTGTTATTACTTAATATTTGCTGTATTTTCTCCAAATACTCTATATCTGTTCTGTTCTTATCTACAGTATATTCTTCTCTGTGCTGCTGCAACAACCCAATTTCCTCACAGGGATCATTAAAGTCTGATCTTATCTAATCAAATTTTTGTTTATTTGCTGTGGAAAATGTGAAAGTTTTGTAGAAGCTCAGAGCTGTGCTATGTGCCGCTCAGAGAAATTAGCAGCAAGTTTCCATTCATTCTGCTGCCCCTAGATAATACTGTCCTGTCCACTTGTTTCTGTCAATGGAGATTTGGTGTGTGAATAACTGTCAGGTAGGTAATTCTACGTGGGGCTTGTATAAATGATGCTGAAAAGTTACAAAGTTTGTGATTGCAGTCTATGAGTGGGATTTAGAGGGAGAGAGACAGACGGACAGAGAGAGAAAGCTGGAGACAAAGTGAGGTATAGGCCAGGGACAGACCTGATGGGATTTTAGAAATCTATGAGGCTGATGATGAATGTTTGAAATAGGTTTGTCTGCCCATTGAAAAGCCATTTGTTTTCATTAGCTCCCAATGCTAGTGTAAGTCTGCAGTGGGGGAAGAAGGTGGGTGGCTGAAGCTTATGCTGGGGATAGTCATTATGGGATGGACCTTGCTAGCAAAAGGAATTAGGCCAGAAGCTGTGTTGGTCTTCGAACCTGCAGCCTGGTGGAGCTCCAGTCCAGGGCAGAGTGATGTGGACTTGGGAGAACCATGGCTGTCACTCCACTGGCTCCATGTTGCTTCTACAAATGAGACTATCCTCACTGGAAAAATGACAGCATTAGTTCAAATGCCTGAAACAGCCTACGTATACGTTTTGTTGACCTCTTGTGACCAGACAAGTAATGACTTTTGTTTTACTGTAGCACAGTTTGCTTTTTACCTTGCAAGGCAGCTGAATTCACAAGATCATGAGATCACAAGATCATGTGAGAATCAATCTAGTCAGGCTTCGACCACCACCACTGGTGGTTTGGACCAATCAGGGTCGTGAATCCAGCTGCCTCGCAAGGTAAGATGGTGATAGACGGTGATAGATGGAAGATTCATCCAATTACCTGCCAAGTGTTTTTTGAAAGTGCCATTGAAAGGTGGTTCTGTCTAATAAACCATCTGGCACGTTCCAAAAATGTAAGAAAAAAAGGTAGCACATCTCAAATTTCCTAGTCAAAGAAGACAAAATACTAACATTTCACTTGTTTATTTGGCTCACATCACATTAGAAAAACACTTTTCGGCACAGAGCATTTTGAGCAAGAATTTTTCTACACATTATTAATTAATGTGTGTTGTCCCTGATAAATAAAATAAAATAAATGAAAACATAAGTGTTATTTTATCTATGGTGAGTGAAAAATAGAAGTTAGCTATGACAAGTTTGGTGTGTAGTAAGTTTTTATATTTTTAACCACACTAAAGGTGTGGCTCTATGGATAACAACATCAGTTGGTTGGTCCACTACTTTGGTCCAGACTAAAATAGCTCTAACTTTGACTATTGGAGGGATTGTCATGATATTTCATACATTCAGGGTTCCCAGAGGATGAAGCCTAATGGCTTTGGTGATCTCTGACTTTTATCCCACAGACATATTTTAAGACATACAAAAATACTTAAACTCAGATTTAAGGTGAGCTCAGAGAAACTTTCTTCATTCAGCAGATGAATGTGAAAACAAACACTGCACATACGTCATTCTGCAACCTGAAACATCCAACTGAAGGGAAAAGAAGACACATTTTTGAGTGGAGGGGGACTTTAACAAAGTTGTTTTTGTACCTCAGTCTCACCAAACCTCAACCACAGCGGTGTTAAATCCAAAAATATCATGTGTCTTTTGGAAGGCACCAAAATTAACGTTGTCTTGCTGTTAGGAGCACCACATAACATTACGTTCATATGGGACAGTTTGAAAGGCAATGAAAAACAACCAATTTTTCTGCTACAAACATATGTACATTTGTCACTGTAATTGTTACTCTTGTCCATACTGGCCACAGGGGGAGATCCCTTCTTAAAGCAATTTCACTGTAACTGATGGGGGACAAAATCCACAGTTCTCATTCTATGAAAAAATTAATTCTTAAGTTCAGCTGAAGATAACATTAGGCTTCAACAAATCAAGAGGGTATCAACCAAAGTTATCCTTCTGCTGCTGCTCAGCAAATAAACTGTATGTGGAAGCACAAAGAGGGGATTTCAACACTTGATTTGTCTAACTCAGACTGCCGAAGCCTCATTTTAGCTTTAGGACAGTGGATTTCGTCTCCCATCATTTACATTAAAATTGCTTTAAGAAGGGATTGTGATATGGCTGGTATAGACAAGTGGAATGATTACAGCCACCAATTACTCTTTCAGTGTACATACGGGTATTACTTTTTTAAGACAGACTTGATAGAAGAGGACCCAAGAATCTATCCTTAAAATACTGTCCTTAAAATATGTGACTGAAATATGATAATAATGCAGTAGTGGCATAGTGAGGAGGGGGTGCTTGTGTATATTTGAGACACAGAAAGACATCAGCGTAATAAGGCTACATTTAAACTCACAAATTACTTATACATTTTACACTAAATAACCAACGGGTACCACAATAGTCTCTGGATGCCTGTGTAAGGCAATATATTTATTCACAAGTGAATGAGTGAGTGAACATCTTAACATTCTGATGCATGTTGTGTAGATGGTAATGTACAGGTGGTGCCTTAGAATAAAAACCTGCCGTGATGATGCATATCCACCTCTCAACACATCTACACATTTATCTATCAAATCTCTCCCCATCTGCTGCAGCATCTCGTATAATACAGCAAGATCTATAAGTAGGGAATATGAACTGCTCTGGATTGGCCTTTCCCAGTCTGAAAGGGTTTGTTCATGTGGAGCTGAGAGCGGCCAGAATCAATAAGAGAGAAAAATAGGAAAATGACATGGCTCTCTCCAGATGAAAGATCTAATCTCCAATATCCATTTACAGCTCAGGGCCTTGCACTAAAGCAGCAACACTGCATCCCAGTTACAGTAAAAACACAGATCTCATGGGCAGATCACTGTCCACATCCATCTTCACACTATTTCCTCAACACTCTCAGCAATGTTGGTGATCCTGGAGCCGTGCACTTAAAGCTATTTTCTACTTTTGCTGTTGTTGCTTTTATATTTTTGCAGCTCTCTTCATTTCCCCCTCATAATGAGGGGATGGAGGTTGACTTGCGAGCATGGATTTACATTTGACATAAAGTCGCGTCCTGTTTCTGATGTCGCTCTCACTTAGACGTGATGACAATTTAATACCCTCAATATAGTAGTCATACTTAAAGTATTTCATTTTCATTTGCTTCCCATTACATTTGCGCGGCTCCTCTTTCTTCCAGCTGAATATTAAAGTTGAATATTGGTGCGTTGCAGGCTCGCTGGGTCACATTAACAAACACTGACATGCATGTATTAAAACCATACAACATTCTGGGCCAAGTCTTTTGCTTGCCATTTGGTCTCTTTCTTTCTCTCTCTCTCCCCCACTTCTATCCTTCCTCTCTTCTCTTCCTTCTTCATCCTTCCTTCTGAAGGAGGGGCGCCTTTGTAGTTTCTGTCTGCTCTTATCGGTCCTGGCATGAAGCACTTGCCTCTGCCACTGTCCTCATGTTCTCTGCAAGCTCCCACTTTTGTGTTGCCTAATGAACTCTGACCAAAATTAGACATACTCTTCAACTTTTAAACTGAAGGAGCCCCTTCAATGGTTCCTTTGTGAAGTGCTGCCACCACTGTGAAGGGAGGGTGTGTGTGTGTGTGTGTCTCTCTCTCTCTCTCTCTCTCTCTTTCTGTGTGTGTGTGTGTGTATGTCAAAAAGTAGTGGAATGCTGGACTGTTTTATGGTAGACATGAGGAATTTAGGCTTGAGCTTCAGTGAGCCCTCAGGCAACGGCATGGACTATGTTGTGATCTCCCTCTGTCTTCTCTATCCACACATACATACACACACAGACTGTGCACATCAATCAATCCATACATTCATCCACCCATTCCTCAATTTAAATTGTCACCTGTAAAAAAATGCTTTCCAGGAATTAAGAAAAACAGCCTTATTTTTATTCTTGACATTGATGTATTTTTCAAGGTTTCATTGGCTCCCATAGGTCCAAGATTTTTTCAACCAAGCAAGTAACTTGAGGGATGGCAATGTTGGTCAGTCGGTGCACGACTTTGGTTCAAACTGAACTGATCTCAACAACTACTGATGGTATTACTGTGAAATTTTGTACAGACATGTACATGGCCCCAGAGGATGAATCCTACAGACTTTGGTGATCCCCTGACTTTTTCTTTAGTGCCACCATGAGGTTTACATTTGTGGTTTTGAGTGAAATTTCTCCTCAATTATTGGCTGGATTTCCTCCAAATTTGGTACACGCATTCATGTGCTCCCAGGCAGCTAAAAACCTTTGTGATCTCATCAGGTCAAAAATTTAACTTGTCCAGTATTTTGGTTTATAAACAAATACCTATAAAACCTTCGCTGTACTGTTTATTGCTAATTAGCCAATGTTAGCATGCTAACACGCTAAACTAAGATGGTGAACATGGTAAACAATATACCTGCTAAACATCAGCATGTTAGTATTATCATTATGATGCTGACATTAGCATTCAGCTCTGCGTATAGGTACAGCTTAACAGAGCTGCATCACAAATTCATACTACAGTACTTACAAATTCTATGCAGAATGTACTACATAATAATCATCATAGTATTCTGTTTAAGCCATTAGCATACAAAAAATAAACATACTTTACCATTTTATACTAACAGGAAATTATTTGATACATGCAACATCAGACATCAGTCAAACTGTGACTTTAGATTGTTAGTGCCTTGTTAAGAAAAACAAACTGTCTTTATTAAAATAAGTGTAGTTAATTTAATCCAGTCTGTTCCAGTGTGAACTGCTTAGAATAAGTATGCAGTATGGGCACGGGACACACTGTGAGTCCTGTGTCAGTATATCTTAACCTTCAAATAGAACAGAAATATGAAATTACCAAAATTGGAGTTACCAGCTTTCGGCCTGACAACAGAGAAACCCTCCCATATTGATTCATTCATCCTTAATATTATGCTTTATTTTTCATGGTCTAATTAATTTCCATTCTTTTGCTCCATGATTCTCCTCCTTTTCTTTTTTTTTTTGCTTTCTCTCCTCCCCAGCAGTCAGGCCTCACCCCTCCATGTGTGGAGGATGGAGAAGAATAAAGGAGGAGAAGGAGGAGGAGAGGCAGGGGGAGAGAGGGAGGATTATAAATCAAGGTAAACGGTGGCTGTTTAACCCCTGCTATGATGTCATTTCCAACAGAGCAGCGACATGCTGGCTTTCTCTCCTCTCCTCTCCCCTGTTGAAAGCCCAACTGTACATTACACTTGCTACCATGCATGGTACCTTTGTGTAGCTGCTTATGTACACACACACACACACACACACACACACACACACACACACAGTTCTCTACCTACCACTCCCTATGCAACTGACATGTGCTTGTTAAGGCAGGCTGGGGGCATATTGGGGATAAGAGAGGGGAGGGAGAGTGTGCAGACAACTTACAGCTGCACTGAGAATGGTAGTCCCCACCACACACACACACACACACAGACACCCCCACTAATGTCTCCCCTGGCACACTTCAGACTACTCTCATTAGATATTTATGTTTGTGGATCTAAGACCCTCATGTACCAGGACTTGTCAGTTAGGAAGTGTGTGTATGTGTATGTGTGTTGTAAGTGCATATGCATGTGAACGAGTTGCGTCCTTGGCATTTGAGGCGTTATCTTTCTGTAGAGTGTGTATATGTTAAAGGTTGATAGGTAACAATGTTAGAAAAAACATAGCATACAGCTCGGTACATAGGCTTGCTCTGCCATGTGTGTTTTCTTTTGTAAGTGCTCACCGCTGTGGTGTTTCTGCACTACACTTCCCAGAGATCACCTGTCAGGCAAAAGGTGTGTTCACCAATGTGACGTCTTTCTTCTTCTGGTGAAGTTTGACCTAAATAACTCATTAGTTCTGTAGACTCCACCCACAAAGGAACCTCAATCCAACAGTTGTATCGTCATCCCAAGTATGACCTGAACCCTCTCAGGGTCCACTTCAACGACACTGCCTGACCTGCCAATCATATGACAGCAGGGAGCAGTGACGGATGTAAGTGGGAAAGGGAGAGGTGTGAATGTCATGACTGATTGATGTCAGCTGTCCCTTTAACCTTTTTTTTTTCTAATAGATGTGCAGGCCCAACGGCTTTCCTCCTGAATGAGGTCCTCACCAATCCACTTTTACAGTAAGAAAAGGAAGGCAGGAAGGGCGGAGCTGTGTGGAAAAGAGGGAGCGAGGAAGCCTATTGAGACTTGATTAGTGTGTTGGTGTGTGTACTGTGCTTTCCATAAGTGCCGGCTGCCGGCCAAACAGCTGACTACTCATGTAAGTTCAGCCGGCTACTTTATTATAATAATTTTTGATTCTAATAAAATAGTTTTGATTAACAAGTTGTGATTCACTATGTGTGTACATTTACGACCACTAGCCTCCGCTTCAAAACAATGCAAGCATGATGATAAAGAAATGTGCCTATCTGTCTGTATCAGTCCCACCCATGTGTGTGTGCGCTCAGCTGAGAGGTTGTGTCCTGCTGAGTAGAGAGCGAAGAGTCATTTCAGTGTTTGACAAATATTAGCAAAATAAATGATGACAAAACACATTAAAAATTGCATTGATTGAACAGACAGGGAACATCCTCATTAGATGGACTACTTCAGAAAACACCAGAAACACTGGTGGCAGCAACTTGATGACCGCACAGTAAGTATTAAAAAGTCCACTGAAAGCGCTGCATTTTCCATTTACTCCACACAGACATTTATGAGCTCAATGAATGAAGGAATGAATGAATTATCTTTATTTACATTTCACTTTTTACAGCAGAGCCATCTCTAAGACGCATTGCAAACACACACTAAAACAGGCAATGCTGTCAAAGTCACAGGCCCTTGTCATATGAGGAAAATGAAGCCTGTGCATCAGCCTCACACTGTAATTTTACACTTCAAAATGTCCAAGAAGGCTTTTGTATTTTTTGTCATTGACCGATTATGCAAAAAAATGTCAAATGTCCCAAATCATGTTTTAAAAATAAAATATGATTTCACCAACAAAGACCATGCCATTTGTACGGTATAAAAAGTAGTTTTATTTGGATAAGGGTTCAGGATTGGATGAGGATAGTGTACGGTGAGCTGATTGGGGGTCAAGGAGAGGGATGAAGGGGGTCTATAGCATGGGGATGACTGGGGATCAAATGGAATCACAATAAGGCTGGAGCGTCTGGGAACCCAGTGGTCAAGATTCTGGGTGGGGGGCATGTCTCGATGAGCTTTCTGCTTCGTCATCCCCCAAAGTTAACTTCACTGGGCTAAGTGAGAATGGGCTCTTTGAATGTCGCTGAGGTAGCTATGGAAGCTTGGGAAGACCAGTGGTTGAGAATTTTATTTATTTATTTAATTTTAACAAGTGGTCTGGGATTTCTTATTTGGATTTACTTTGTCGATGTGGGGAGACAGGTTGCCTGTGAGGAGAGTTTGGTAGTGGGCCAGGAGGTCTGAAGTGAGGGGCGAACGTTTGGCACAAGACGTGGTTCGGACTTATGGACCTTTAGATAACATGCCAAAGTGTGAGTGGAACAAGGCTAGGTATGGTGCCCCTGAGGACAGTTTTATGGAGAAGTTAATTCAGCTGGCGTAGTCGTGTATGGTGGTGCAATCTTGAGTGGCATTGAGTGAACGAAAGAGTGTGTTAGGCATGGAAGTTGAAAATGGAGGGACCAGCTTTCAGGTGGGACTCTGAGTCTGGTGCCGAAGATTTAAATTTCTAGTCTATATGAACGAGGATGACTGTAAGACCACTTGTGCCCCCCAAAGAAGGGCTGCAAAGATGATGCGGTACGGTTCATAGAGAGGGGGGGGGGGGGGTGGGGACCGTTCAGGTAGCTGATCGGAGGAGAACCACCTACCGCTGCATCTGAGCATTTTTCCACTTTTGAGTGGATGTCCACACAGTATTGGCGGTAAATGCAGTCAATTGAAGCAATAAATTCCTCACTGCATGCCATAGCGGCTGAGGAAGCTAAAGGTTGTTTTTTATTAATTTATTTATTTTTCATTATTAATGTGTAACATATGTTTTTGAAGCTGTGCCCAAGAGACATTAAACTGTTCTGTTTGCATGTTTTATGCTATATCCCAATTCGAATAAATAGAAACAAGGTTGAAATTTGGCAAAATAGTCCTTTATGCACTTGCCTTAGATATGAATAAACCAGGATTCAGCCATGGGATAACCATCAGGCATAAAAAGAAAAGAGATGGGTCAGACTTCTCCAAGCTTTAAAATGTTAACGTGGAAACATAATGACAGGAGTCAATGTGAGCAATAATGATTAAACGAGTACCTTTTGTTGGGATGCTTAAGAGATAAACAGGAAAATTTGGGATGAAAGGTTAAGTCGGACGTAGATGTGGCTCTGCTGCAGTAGGCGGAGTTGTGACATCGGCATGTGTGACATCGGCATGTGTGTCATCGGTGTGCGACGTGCGTCGGCCCGGCGGCGGACAGTGAACCTGGAAAAGCGGGAGGATTTAAGCTGCTAGCGAGAGGATTGACTAAAGTAGGGTCTTCATAGAGTTGGAAAGTTTGCGTTTATCATCGTTTCGTAGGAGTGGGACGACCGTCTCCCTGAGAGCTCGCCGGAGGTAAGCAAACATCCAGTTGAAGATGTTAATCGCGGGGAAAAGAGCTGCGAGTGGGCTATTGCGTGGATGCGTGTGGAGCGTCTGGATCCCAGCTGATCAGAAGCGCGACGTCTGCAGGAGTAGGCCTCCGTGTGGATGTGGTGGTGAAGGAGATATCTCGTTGGTACTGCAGGATCGAGTTGTGGACGGTACGTCACCGAGGAACGTGGATCACTGAGCACGGACGAGAGGTAAGCGTTTGCGATGCAAGCTTGTTATAGTTCAAGTGAAAGAGGAAGGGGTTAGACACGCCTATATAGGTATGCACAGGTGATTGAATATAGTGAGAGAGAGGAGCGTGGTCTTGTTCCTGGACCTTTATTATAATAACTTAATATAATGGAACTTCCTGCAGTGATATATAATGAAGTATAAAGAAGATGAAGATGACTAGAAGTTGAGTTGATTCAGTAGATTCACATGATATTAGTTATTTTTGACATAGATTTATTTTATAAATAATTGAATTTAAAACCAATACATAAGCTAGATAAGACATGGGATTAAAAACATGTTCCCCCTTAAAATAACCTTGTTTATTTTCGTTAAGTAAAATAATATTTATGTTTCTAGTAAAACTATATATTAACCATCATTATGACATGTCTTGATAAACCGTATAGTAAAGGTGTCAATAAATAAATAAAAAATAATAAACAAGGTCTAATGATTAATAATTACAAAAGTTCTGATCAGTCAGGAATAGGTGTGGTTTTATATATTAATAGCTATTTACAGACTGTGTGGGCTGAAACGCACAAGAGGCCTAATTCTCCTTTAAAATAATTCACCACATGTTTACAATTGGGTAGGAAAACTCATTAAAATATGCAATAATTAAGTATGTATATCAGCATATATGATAGAATAGTGGCATTAGGATGTGCCAGAGGCCACCAAATTTGGGCTTTTACGCCCATAATGTTTCTCCAGGGGGGCATGTCCCCGGAACTCCCTAGCTAGCTACTTTTTCCCACTGGGTGGCTACTTCCTATCCTTGTGGAAAGCCCTGTGTGTATGTGTCCTAGTGGAAGACTGATGGGTGCTTGAAATGGTATGTGCTTTGCCCTCAGGTCAGTGACATTTAAAACACTGGAGAGTGAAATAAAGGGAAGCATGGTGTGCATATGGATGTGTGTGTGTGTGTGTGTGTGTGTGTGTATTCCCACAGACCTACAGTATTCAGGCCGGAGGCCCACCCTGCCACTACTCTGTAAGAGAATGATAAGGCTGTGTATAGTAATTAGTATTAGGTTCCTATAACCTTAATGGACAACTAAAGAACAAATTAACGGTACTGCAAGTGTGTAATCTGATCACACCTACAGTACTGTTCCAGGGATTACGCTCACTACTAGCAGTGACTTATTTTATATATTTTGGAGCACAGATTTCCGAGTAATTGGTAACTGCTATTTGTATTAATGCACTAATTTGAAGGAAATTTCACATTCAATATTTCATATGACTAATTTCTATGAATAATTCTATGTTTAATATGAATAACTAGAAGAGTGCACTAAGCAGAGTGCAGATCTCCGCCAGGTGTGTCTGGTATTGTCTCAGTTTTCTTTAAGATGCATAGGATAGTGTAATGGTATTGTAAACGAGTGCCCCTGATTCACCGAACTGTATAAACTTCATAGGGAAACAATAAACTGGACAATTTAAACATTTTTATTTATTTAGAATATTTTGTTGTGACACACCACACAGAATAAAACCCCTCCCTACCTCCCTCTCCCCTCCCAAACAAAGAAGAGTTGAATCTCACTCAGTTGCCCCTCCCGGCTCCCTTACAGTCAAGATGGTGGCGAAGCTAACAAAAATGGGAATTTATTGATATTGTATCATGCCTAACTTTAGTGGATCATAAAATATTGGGTATGGAATTCATCAGCAGATGCTCCAGTTCAAGATAAGACCAAATTTTTATATGGATATCAGTTTTTGAGCCACGACAAAGGCCAAAATGTGGCCTGCAACAGACTTGTATTTAATCTAGCCAATAGACAAAATGCATTTTGCTGCAGTTGTTGATCACTTACGGCCCCTACAAGAGTCAATGGTGGTATAAAACACCTTATAAAATAGGTTTTTCAAAAATTGTGAATCACTACAACCACAAGAGGTCTTTGAGCATACAGTCATAAATGTGCACAAAAAGTGTGAGATTAGCTGCGGACAGATACACACACACACACACACACACACACACACACAGACAGACACACACGACTAAATGCATGGCGGAGATAATAACAAGACTTAGGTCCAGATTTACTAAGGCCTCAGGGCAGATGTAACAAATTTTACACCAAAGACGATATTTATCATAAAGATGCTGCAGGCTGGAGTCGCATTTTACATGTGATTTTTGTGAGTTTGAAAGATCGTGCAGATAATAAGACAATGTACCGTCATGTTAACAGAACTTGATGATGTGTTCGGCTGAATTAAATTTGTGATGGTCAGTTTTGCAGGAGAAAATTCTCCGCCTCTGAAGACCAGGTGTAAACATAGTGCAAATGGAATTTATAAGAGCTACGAGCAAAGTTGAAGGGGTGGGAAAGAAACATGTATAAAAGAGCTGTCCTCCCAAGAAAAACGACACAATAGGTCATAATGTCAGCTCAAAAATGACCAATAGTGACTTCCGGTTATGGTGTTCCGCTGATAAGTCGCAGTAACTTGGCTTGTCGCTAACTTTCTGAAAAAAACACTTAAAAAATGACTGATGGCTTGAATAAATTTATTTTTAAGTTTTGGAAAAGCTCTGTCAGAAACTATGCCACCAAAAAACTCTAAATATGGACAACAGTCATCCAAGACATCGGTACAAAACAACACGACTAGCATTGCCACGATCAACGTTAGCAATGTCGCTGATGAGAATCAGAACAAAGCTAGTGCTAGCACGCCTTCAAACAGAAATATACTGCATGCTATTTGTTCACTGAAGGAAGATTTCACCAAACAATCTGTCAATATGTTGGAAGCAATTAATGGCATTAAAGGACTGTTTCACTTGAGGAGAACTGGGGAAGTGGAGGAGAGAATCTCACAGCAGAGGAAGATACAACTGCCCTCCAACAAAAGGTTGAACTGGAGGGAACGATGGAGATATTGAGCAATAAAATCCAAGACCAAGAAGACAGAGGAAGACGCTCTAACTTGAGACTAGTTGGTCTCCCTGAGAAAACCAAAGGTTTAGATATGTGCAACTTTTTGGAAAACAAGGTATTGGGTGATGCTCTCACCCCCATCCAAGACATCAAACGAGCACATCAGATAGGCTAAGTTAACCCAAGACGGTCCTCAGCACCCAGAAGGATTATCATGAAATTTCTGAATTATAAAGACCATGAGAACACACTGTAAGAAAATCAATGATTCAGCTTCTTTCCAGATCTATCAGCTGATACCCGCCAGCTTCAACGACAACTCGATGGAGTTAAGGCCCAGTTTCGGATCATGAATATCCGCTACGGGTTGCTCTACCCAGCTCATCCGGTGATCACTCATGATGGTCAACGTCTGATCTTCAAGTCCGTCGCAGAGGCCAAAGACTATCTCTGAAGTATACAAACGACTTCACAAGGATCTACCATACTTGTTCTTTGTCTCTTCTTACTCCATCTCAAGTAAATATAAGGTATGTCTGAAAGTCACTATGGTGACAGACTGAGGACCTTAGTTTGAGATAATCTGCAAGTAATACCCCTTTTTTTCTCCCCATTTATTACATGGGTACCTTTTTTATTATGTGAACTCTCATGGTGGACAAATGACCTCTGTCTTAAAACCAGAAGCCTAACCGAATTGGACCTTAGAGACATTTTTCTTTGGCACTCTTTCTGTGTATGTTTACTGTAACAGAAACTTACTACGTTGCACGGTTACAAAAGTGGCTTATGTGAACCTTTTTTTCCCCCTTTTAATTTGCTGTAGGTCGAGCTCACGGTCTATTTCTCTTCAGTGTGTTAGTGAGCCTATAAAACAATGTGTCAGCACCCAAATCACGTTGGCCCTCACATTGTGGATCAAACGTTCTGCATAACCAAAGTTAATTACTCTGTGTTTTTTACTTGTGCTTCATTTGGAGTGCATGAGGGTTTCTTGGGAAGGAAAGATCTCTCTGTTTTGCTTTTATTTTTTATTTTTATATTTTCAGTTATGCTATCCTAATGTACCACCAAGAAAACAAATGGCACTACTATGTTTGGATCATCCTGTACCCATGATCTAAAAGTTATTTCATAGCCTCATGCTTAATGGATCAGAGTTAAAAATCTCTAGCTGGAATACAAGAGGACTGAACAAATAGGTGAAGCTTAAACAGGTATTGAGTAGGATTAAGCAAATGAAGTCCAGTATAATTTTCCTACTGGAAACACACTTGATACAAAATGACATTAACAGGGTTGGGAAAAAAATGGGCAAGGGCAAGTTTATTCTGCTTCCTTTACTTCTTATGCCAAGAGGTCATGATATTAAATCATAAGTTGACCCCCTTTCAGTTGAAAAACAAATACATACCCCATCAGGGAGGTACACTACACTAAATGGTACCACAGTATCTACCCAGGTCGACTTAATAAGTATATATGCTCCTAATGGTGATAATCCATCCTTTTGTCAAAACCTCTTTCTTTCCTTATCATCCTACACTGGTCAATATATAACTGGTGGTCATATCAATATATCATATCAATACATGATCGCTCTATTGGCATCTCTCCAGTTTCATTAACAGTACAAGTATCTAATATAATTTCAATCTTTCAATTGAGATTATATTAATTATATTAATTTTATATTAATTCAATCTAGATGGCTCCAGTACCCTGATTTTGTGAAACTTCTTGATGGGGAAAATAGATGAATGCTTCTCTCTAAACACAGAACAAACTGGTGCTTCAATAAAATGGGAAGTATTCAAAGCATATATGAGGGGCAAAATAATAAGGTATAGGCTAAATACAAATCTAAAGTATATTATGCAAAATTCAACACTCTAGTTGAGTTTTTTAAAAAACGTAACTACGATTGTCCCCTAACCTTAACCCTGTTGTGTTTACTGTTGCCATGGCCACAAAGTTTGCCTAACTTTAAGGAAGTGGTAGCTTTAACCCACACCACATGTTTCTCCAACCTTAACAAAGTGATCATTTTAACCCAAACCATCATCTTTCCATACAAAATCATAATACCATACTTTTATAAGTAATATTTTGAGCAAATTTAACAGTTTTTCTGATGGAGTTGAACCGCAGAGCTAAATACACACACATAGTGCAACGCAAATTCCATGAAAAATGCAGTGGTCATTTGTGTTACACCATCAATAAATTTAAAGACACTCTGTGCTTGGTGAGGCTGTACTTAGGCACATTGGTGCATTGAGCTAAAGGCTAATGTCAGAATGCTAACATGCTTACAGTAACAATGTGAACATGCTAATGTTTAGCAGATATAATATTTATCATGCTAACCATCTTTGTTTAGCATAAAACCAAAGTATTCAACATTATACTTGATGGTAGACTATTAGATCAACCTTTCTAATGTTTAATATGATCAAGCTTTTGACTTACAGTATGATGGTTTAGTACAAAGGTCAGTCTTGCTTCTAAAAATATCAAGACTGATCACAATGATAAAATCTCAAGGTTTTGGTGACATCAGTTGAGATGAAGCTATGAGTATTTCCTGTAGTTTCAGTAAATTATACATTATACTGTTTTTAAGTACTTGTGCACCAGTGTTTAAATGTTTTCAATTAATATTTGAATGTTTTTCATTCATCTGATTATTCTATTAGTTTGAATAGCTGCATTTGCCAAGGACTTTGGATTACCTCTGTTCCATTCACAGCAAGAACATCTTATCAAGTCACTGATATGCATTAGTCCTCTTAAAATTAGATTTTCCTTCAAAGGAAAAAAATAACAAAACTGTGTATTGTGAGATCACTGTGATTATTTCCAATGTGAATATTTTTAATAGCTCAAGTCTAATTTTCCTCATAATTAACGCACTGATCTGACTACTTCTGCCATAATTTAGATACTGACACTTGTTTAGATATTTCTGACATTAGTGGAGTGGCGCTGTGATGATAAACTGGTGCTCTGGCAATATTTTGTATAGGATTTAAGACAGGATTTTAAGACTACATATAATAGTATATGCAGGCATGCTGCCAGGGTCCGAAATTAACACCCGACCAGCACTGGATGCCGGTAAAATTTGTCTTTGGCGGATAAATCAATAAAGGTCACCCGCCAGACCGGCCAGTAAGTCAGACAGTAACATTAAATGCTGAAGTTATGCACAAATTATGGATAAGGTGACATATTTCTATAAAAATATACCGTATGTTAGTTTTTTGGGGTATAGTGTTAGACTTGGCAAGAAATGTTCTTGAGTTCACAAATTCTTGGCAGGTAAATCATAAGACAGAGCAAGAATGTGTATGTATTAAGTAGCTCAGTACTCAGATGTTTCTAAACTTTACTATGAAACCTTCGATTTCAGTATTTATTTGGTTTCAGTCTTAATCTCTGTCTCTCTACAGAAGGATACTACTACCACCGCTGCCAGGGGCACAGAATACACACACACACACACACACACACACACACAAACAGTATGGACAACATACACAGGCCGCTGCCACACACATTCCCTGGCTGGGCTTGATGAATGGGCCTAGTTTAAATTATTTTGTGCAGATCTCATTTAGGCCCTTGAAGAAGAGATCCAGCCTGTTTATTCATTTCACATTTGCACCCAGGCTTCAATATCTCTGTCTATGCCTGCAAAGATTTTACCCTCCTCCCATCCAAGGAAAAAAAAAAAAAAAAAAACACGGAAAAGAAAAGACAGAAAGAGAAAGAGAGACAGGGAGGGAGAGAGAAAAAAGCAATTTACACAATGTACATAAAATGATGCGCTCAGAGTTTGATAACCTGCATAAATTATAGAGTATAATTAAATATTATACCCGGTGAATCACCAAGGAGAGAGGATGGTGGGAGAAGAGACAAGAGGATAAAAACAGAAGGGAGAGAAAGAGATAGCAAGGGAGAGAAAAAACAAAAGATGGGGAAGAGGAGAGGAAGAGGAGAGAACATTGGTGCTAGGCTTGGATCTCATAATTGTTTTTATTGATTATTTCTTAAGGTGAAATGGTTTTAAGATAGATAAGAACAGGGAGTCAGGTGAGGGAAGGGCAGAAACCAGGGCAATGGAATTTCTAAGAAAGAAAGGTCTTCTTTTTTCCCCCCACTCAAAAAAAAAAGAAAAAAATCAAGACGGCTTTTTGGCATTGTCAGATTGCCTCAGTGGTGGCCCATATAAATTAAATGGAATATTAAAAATTTAAATTGTTCGGCAAAGGGTAGGCGTGGAAGCCGTCTCTGGTGAGCACACAATTGACCCAAAAATATATTCAAATTAGCATAGATAAACAGTGTGTGCACTCTGAGGAGGGGGAGTGTTAGCAAGTTTCTGTGTGCGAGTGTGTGTGTGTGTAGAAGAACATGGACACATTCATTCACCCTCTTGTTCTTCTTGGACCCATAAGAAAGAGAAAGTAAGTGAGAGAGGAGGAGAATGAATGTCGAGTGTGACAGCTGTCATTATTCTGTGTGTTGGAGTGGATGGGCGTCGCCTGGCCTGGGTATTTGGCGGCTGTAGCCTTGAAGATTTTTTCTTTAGTCTCAAATAATTCTGTACTTTGAGAGGTTTGTCGCTAAGGAAGATGGCAGTGTTGTAATTTTGTATCTTCAGTGAATGGAAGAGGCAAGACCAATCAGAGAGGGTTTACAGGAAAATACGTGGAAATACTTGTGTCTTATTAGCCGACAAGTCTCCATCAGTTCTTCAGTTGATGGCGTTACTCTGCCAAACACTAGCTCACACAGTCAGTCAGTGTGAGGAAAAAACGGATATACCTCTCATGCTGAGCCAGAAAAACAAAGTGTGTAAATGTCAGTATCAGCTCCAAGATACGTGTACGTGATATGAGCAGAGCATAAGTTAATATACAGCTAACATACATTACACTGCACTGTAGCCAACTACACCATTAGCAGTGATAGGTTAGTTGTGCCTCCCCTTGGCTAGCAACTCCAAACTAGCCTAGTCTCGTGTTAGCCAAAAAGTTCTATATTTTATAGGTCTGGTAGTCCTACAAACAGTAATAACACCCGAGGCAAATTGTATGACCAATCCAACTTTTTTTCTGATCATGTCATACATTGACGGCTAAGTTACCACAGCTTCCATAAAACAAAACTTTAGGCTACTAGCTGAGCTGATAACGTTAGCCACTTTAAAAAGTTGGCTCACTCATGAGAGATATCAGATTAAATAAACTGAATCTAAATGATTTAGATGTGTCACACATACAAATTACTGTAGGTCAGTGTCAGGTGCAATATACAGTATATTGTGTAATCATATTCACCTTATGCTGCCCCGTCCATTTTGTCTCTTCTGGTTTGAATGCAATTGTATTCATTCTACCAGTTTAGCGCTAGAATCTTGGCTATACAATGAGTGTAAATCATAACATTTCAGAAACATATGTAGTCAAACACATTGTGCTCGGATCTAGGTTCTCAGTACACGCCTACTATTTCTGAAGATGGAAGTCTCAAAATGCTACTGAAAATGACCAGGATGCACTCAAGCTAATGCTAACATGCTAGCATGTTGAAAACAACTGGTGTTCTGCCGGTTGATGCAGTGTTTCAACTCGTACTAAACAACATGGATTTACACACAAAAAAAAGCGTACTTACAAAACATAGTTTGATAGTAGAATGCTCACCTGTTTTGGCTTGTGCTAGGACCCAGCTAACATCCCAAATTAAGTTTCAGCAGTCAGTTTTACTGCTTGGTGAATGTAGTTAGTATTGAAAAAGTACTAGTAGTACTGAGAAAACTGATTTTACAAACTACAGAGTCACTTGACTTTAAATTTCTGGGTCACTTTTGAGTGAATTCAGCAACTATTTTGAGTTAATTAGGCTGATTCATGCTTCTGACTAGGTTCTTCTCCATAGCAACGGTGGACGAGACTCGTGGCTATTTTTGGTGTTCTTAGCTGTCTGCCAAAATCACAGGTAAAACATGATTTCTTAGAAATGAAGTTGAAATAAGTTGGTGGTCATAATATAAACCTATAGGATCATTACATTATCTGGGATAATGTAATGATCGTATAATGTAATGATCCCGAGAACACGTCACACCAGTTCTCGGGTTTCTATGTTCATTGTTACTGAACATAGAAACTCAGGAGAATCCTGAGTTTCTATGTTCAGTAACAATGAGGAGATCATTCGAAGAAAATTTTAAAATGGGAATAAAATATGGAAATACACTTCCTAACCCAGTGCCCCCTCCCACTTCACAACTCTATGATAATCATTCACATCTCTTATTATTACAATTACAATTCTTATTATAAACCTTAAAATGAGTTACTATTTATATTCTGATCACAAATTACCACTTTTTAAGCATTTTAACTTAATGACAATCACTGATAGAGTAGGTAAACATTTTTAACTTAAAATTAGATATTTAAATAGTCACTTCTTATGTAGAATCACCATTAAACATAGGTAAATAGTGCAGAATCACACAGTAAATGCAGCTTTAACTCACTTTGGTTTTAAACATGCTTAACCTTATATACTGCAGTTGCTGCAAAACACACTTGAGTAGTGCTGCATTTCTTCAGACTAGTGTGCTAACTTAACCAAGAGATGTTAATCGCATGTTGAGAACGACCAAATTGAGGGCCATTGGGCTAATAGGGCAGTCTTACACAATAATTTTCAAACTCAGTAAAACTATGAAAAGACATTGAAATGTCACTCAGTATTAAACACTGTACAAAACGAAACAATGACTAACTTTGTGCCCTAATCTTCCAAGTGCTTAACAACAAAAATTGCATTTTCCCTTGTTTGGAAGAGCCTTTTGCTGACACTGACATGTTGTTTGCTGTGTTTTTAGCTCCTACCTGCATTACTACTTCACAATAAAAATCTCCCACCTTCATATCATAAAGAACAGGACAAATTAATAACCCAGCTGTAAGAAAACTTCTTAAATGAATAAGCATGAAAAACAATTGTACAACTATATACCACGGACCTGGAAGCTGACTAGAAGATTAAAAGTAAAAACCTTTTAAAGAATAGTTCCAGTTTTTTATAACATATGTCTTATTTTTGTGGTTGTAATTTCTATTGGTTTTGATAACACTGAACACAGTGACATCATTATAACAAAGTTAACAGAGAAAGAAACATGAGCAGTCAGATAATTAGACAATTTGCAAACAAGCCAACAGTTAAACCAGATTATCTAGACTATTTTCTTTGGAATAATAAAATGTTATTTATTTGGCTAAAAAAGACCATGAGATACATTACTCTGTTATCCAGTCATGTTCCTCACTCCTTAAAGATCCCCTCCACACATGTTTTAAGACACAGAAAATACTCTGCTTCGACTGATAACCTGAGTCTGATATGGTTTTCTCGCTAACTAGTCGTGATGTCACAAATCCTGCTCGTAGGCCCGCCCCTTAAACTGAGATTAAAGGTGAGCACAGAGAAACTTTCCTTCTTCAGTGAAGGAATAAGAAGGAGAACGCATTTTTGAGTGAAGGGGACTTGAAAAAATGAAATAAATGTTTTGCTAACAAGGGTGTTTATTGAAAACCTGTATGGTCATCTTACTGCTTGTGTTTCTTGCCATATTAGACTTATTCTCAACGCTCTTTAAGATCTCAGCAATTCACTTTTGGAGTGTAATGTTACTAATACAGAGGTGGAATAATAACAAAAACGACAAAAATAAGACCCAAGTTGTCATAACTTCAAATTATTATTAATTATTATTATAAGTATGAGGAAATTTGGATCAGATCTTGCCTGTCATTAAGATAACATCTGTTTATCAAAGCTTTTCCACTGTGAGCACAGGAAGAGATCCGTTTTTTTCCTTCCTCTGATTATTCAGCATTAGAAATAAGAGCACCACCCTCGGAAAACTTCCAAACAGAAATTCCAAAGAGAAAGACATGATGATAAAGAAAAAAAAAAAAAACAGCTGATGTGATCTCAGCGATGAAATTACACCAAATTCCTCAAAGCACACACATAAACTGACATAGAAAAGTCACCAAATAAGGCAGAGTGCACTATTCTTTAATAATGGTACCTTTTAAATCAGTAATGACATGTAAGATGATTGATAACAAACAGAGACACAGACGGGGTGAGGGGGGGGGGACCAAGTATGCGCTGAGCAAACTACAGTCTTTAGCTCTCAAGTAAGAACACAGCATCTAACGACCACTCCATCTTTGTCTCTCTCCCTCTCTCGCCCATTGTTTATTCAAATTTTACCGACGGGGTACTTTTTCCAGTTCAGCACCTTCACCAGTTTTGTGAGAGAACGGCATTATGCCTGTGTTATTATGCAATTCATCACCAATAATAGATTTGTTTACGGGGGCCCCCGTCTCTCGCCTGCTCTCAGCACTGCATTTTCAAAATAATAATAATAATACATAGTGTATAATGACGGTAATGGTACGAAGGCTTTGATAATAGATGTGCTGGGAGGGATAAGGGAGCCTTGATCAGCCTGGGTCTCAGCTCAATTGTCTTCAAAGCACTGTTTAATGTAGAATAGGCATCCTGGGAGATTGTCTCGAAACCAAGAAAAAGGTGGGTGTACGGATAAGAGAAATGAACGCACCGATGGGAGTATGCGCGCACGCTCACACACACACACACACAGCGCACGCACTCACACAGTCAGACATACACTACATGCTCAAATAAGCTCTCACACAACCACCCACTGGTGCGTCTCTCCTCAGAGGGCTCTCTGGTGTAAATGTGTTAAAACTCTCCCTTGGTCTTTGGCTTCTGCTGAATAAATCTGTGTTTTAGTCTTCACTTTAGCACTTTAAACTCGGGGTATTTCCAGCATGTTTTCTCTACGCCTCCTCCTGGGCTTTAACTGAGATCTCAAGCTGCCGGCGGATATAGCAGCACTAGTTTGGTACGTGTGTGTGTGTGTGTGTGTGTGCGTGTGCGCGTGCAGTGCTACATGTAGTTGAGAATGTTTTATTGTTCCCCTGGAAAAGTACACTCCAACCACTTACTGCTTCATATTTAAGCAATAACGTTACAGTTGGAAAAATATGTTCTTAACTGTCATTATCAGCGGCTTTAATTTTCAGATTGGAGATGAATTATCTAGAGCCAGTGGCCTGCAAATATCCTCTAAACTAAGAGAGGGCAAAAAAGAAACATCTTGGTGGGTTGAATTTTTCCCCTTTTTCTTTTTTTTTTTTTTTTGATGAGGAAAAGATGGCGAGAGCATTATTCCCTGGTTGCTTAAAGTGCAATATCTGTGATTAACAGGAAAAGGAGAAAACATTTAAAACCTGTTACAAGCCACAGAGAAAAACACTTTTTGTAATAGAAACTTTCTAAATTAATATTTTTTTAAAAAGTGCATACTTTTTGCTTTTAGATTATTGAATAAAGTTATTTATTATCTCTCTGTGACTCTGTGTGATCATGCCTTAACCTCCCCACTTACCTGCAATCAAGTCATTAAATGATAACAGGGCTGTTGTGGGTTAGTTTGGGTTGACAGCAGTGTTGTGGATGGAGCAGACTAGTGGCAAACAGAGCATTGATGCAGGAAAGCAGTTCAAAAACAACAGAAAGCAACAGCAAAGCTAACAAAAGATAAAGTCACGAGGCAAATAAGACTTTAAAAATGAGCCGTCATGCAAAATTTAAATCTGCAATACTTTTGATATAAACACTCAACTCTGCAGCTGTACACAACTTTTTTTAGCTTCCTTTAGCTTGTTTTGTCCTTCCAGCACATTTAATATCTTGGTGTTATATTCATAAGGTGACCAGAGATACAACTTCAAATCGACGCTTGTGTTGCTCTGTGTCTGCCGGAAGTGTAAATAGCTGAGTGTTTGTTAGCTCTTACAACTTTCTAGATGAAAAGAGGCGGATCTAACAGAATACATTTCAACATGTCACAGCAGGAAAAGCGCAGGTGTAAATAATAAAATGAATGATGGCTGAATTTCTATGTAGCTGCTTCAGTTTCAGGGTCCTGGCTTTGTGCATGCTGGCTCACTGTCACACTGTCATGACTTACTGAATATTACAGAGCCATCGTTAATGTCATTTGTAACACCTGTGCATTTCCTACACTGACAAATTAAAATGTCTACTGTGAAATGTGTCATGACTGTGTGTCTGTCAGCTTGTTTTGCTGTTTTGTTTTTTTTTCCAACCCCAGGTGGATAAAAATTAATAAATGCAGCTTTGAGTATAAGTAGCAGATACCACAATGTAAAAAATACGTCAATACATATAATAATTATAATAATTATTATAGTATTAGTATTACTGTTGTTGCATCTGCTGCCGCTGTTCTTCTTATAATTGTGATATAGTTCCTGTTAATGCCAGGTGATGACACCATTGCCTTTAGTGTTAGCATTCGTTTCTAATAGTGACAAAGAAGAAACACTTTTGCTGTTTATCTTTAGATTAGACTGCATGACCTTTTTGCTCTTAATTGGTTCTCATTCATGGGTTAATTAGCATAGGCTGCACCACATGTTAGCTTTATGTATGTTTGGTCAGTGTGTTTAAACGGTTAGCATTCAATCTTTATGTTAAAAATAAATATATACAATGGAAACTGTTTAAAAATGTTTTTGTTGCATTAGATATTTAAGAGTTGACCTTTAATCTAAGAGACTTACTGACAACAGAGTTGATTTATTGTTGGAAAAGGGTTGAAATAGCTCTGTCACTCACAGTTCAATTGTGTTTTTTTTTCAGTTTTAAATTTATTTCAAGTTGAAAGTTATTAAAAAAGAAAAAAAACAGACTTGCTGCCTATCAAAATGTCTGTGCACATACTGGTGTCCAGGTGCTAAATGCATCACATTTGAATGTTTTGCATGTAAAGTCTTAAGACTAAGTCTAAAGTAGCTACAGCCATCATGTACTTAAAGGACAGATTCACAATTTTTTCAACTTTTTTTTCGCTGTAATCATTCCTCCTGTTCATACTGGCTATTCAGTGGAGGTGATGGGGAACTAAATTTGACTCATTGAGATGACTGAAGCCTCATATTAGCTTCAGATAAACTTTTAAATACATTTTTGCACAGATGGAGGACTGTGGATTTTGTCCCCCATCACTTCCATTGTAAGTGCATTATGAAGGGATCTTCTAATGGCCAGTACAAACAGGAGGAATGTTGTTTCAAGACAGACTTGAAACTTTGTGAAGCCGTCCTTTAAGTACTTGAGTAAATGTTCTTTCTATATATCTCACTGTTCATGAATCATTCTGTATGAAAGTAAGTTAATTAATC